>NC_136801.1:40675119-40677619 GCF_951216825.1 Electrona antarctica | reverse complement strand
ACATACATACATACATACATACATACATACATACATACATACATACATACATACAGTTGATTTTGTCGATAAAAATGTATTTTGTAAATTGTCGTAATGATTTTACACTGGCTAAAAATACTAGCCGATCTACTCACAGTGTGTCATACCGTGATGTGTGTGTGTGTGAGCGTGCGTGCGTGCGTGCGTGCGTGCGTGCGTGCGTGCGTGCGTGCGTGCGTGCGTGCGTGCGTGCGTGCGTGCGTGCGTGCGTGCGTGCGTGTGCGCGCGCGGTGTGCCTATGTGTTCCCTCATCCAGCTGCTTGGTATTCCAGACAGTGCGTGCACGTACATGAGAATAATATGAGAGGTAAAGATCATCTGTCAGTTTTTGTAGCAGACTACACCGGTCACATTTTGGTGGAAGGGAGGCCCTTTGAATCTCTGGAATTGATCCATATCTATAATAAATCAACCTGACACGTTCCCCTGGAGGATTCACAGTACACTGTCAGCTGGTCTTAACCACCTATTCTGGGGGCGAACATTTGTTAAAGGACCACTTCACCACTTTTCAACATCTCTTCATTTAATTGGTCCTCACTAATGTTCATGATAAAACACCACCATTTTTTACTACTCAGTCTGTGTCTCATAGGAGGGCTTTGGGCAGTTCGGACACCCGTCCACCAGTGACATCATCATTAGGCAGATTTTTTTTTTAAACAAGATTTGTTTTAAAATATATTTAGATTTGTATTATCGTGAGAACGATGGCTTCAACTTTTGCATTGCAACTTTTCAGGAAAAGAAAGCCTGCCGTTTCTATTAGCTTGGATTCACCATCGATGATGTCACTGGTGGACGGGTTTCTGAAGCCCTCCTATGAGACACAGAATGAGTAGGAAAAAATTGTGGTATTTTATCATGAACATTAGTTAGGACGAATTATAGGAAGAGAAGTTGAAAAGTGGTGAAGTGGTCCTTTAAAAGTAGCTCACAACGGAGTAGAGCCACTGCTTCTTCGCCTGGAAAGGAGCCATCTTAGGTGGTTCGGGGCATCTGGTTAGGATGCCTCTCGAGCGTCTCCCTGGGGAGGTCCTGGAAGCACGTCCCACTAGGAGGAGACCCCCGGGGCAGACCAAGGATCACATCGACCCACTTGGAACGCCTCGGGATCCCCCAGGGGGAAGTTACAAATGTTGCTCTGGAAAGGGATGTTTGGAGCTCTCTGGTGGAGCTGTTGCCCCCGCGACCGGACTACGGATAAGCGGTTGAATATGGATGGACGGATTGATGGATGGATAGCTCACAACGCATTGTGAGCTTATATTATATTATAGTATATTTTGATGACAATACTTAAGTACATGTACATTTACTCAAGTAAAATATGGAACTGGCCTTTGTTTTTCACTAACAAAATAATTCAAAAATGCGAGGGAGAATAAGCTACCAAAAAACTCTGCAGGGCTTGAACATCGGCATTCTCCAATAATTATCTTTTACATTAAGTTAAAGTTTTACCCTAACAATTACATCAATGTGGAATACACACATCTCTATTACAAAGAAAACATGAATAGATTAGACATACACCATGCAGGTAGAGTAGAGGGGGAGAAACATCACAATGTACCATCTAAGAAACAACTAACGCAGTCACAACAATAAGAGGCATAAACATTACACCTCTGGGGAAAGCATTGAATAGACCATGCCTAATTAGACAGTCCATAAGGAAACTGTATGTACGGTAGTTAAAAGAAGAGATTTCAGATGTTTCTTGAATTGGTGAGAACTCCAGTATAGATGAAACAGCAGATAATTCCCTATCGTAGACCCTCTGTCTGTATAGCATAGCCTACATAACTGAGACCAGTGGTGGAAAAAAAGTACTCAATTGTTCTAGAGTAAAAGTATCAATACTTCAATGTAGAAATGATAAGAAAACTAAAAAAATATATAGGCGACCGGGCCTTTGCAGTCCGTGCACCCTTACTGTGGAAGGCTTGCCGACTCGGTTCCTCGTTTTAAATCACTCCTGAAGACCCATTTTTATAAAGCTGCTTTTAATCCTTTATCGTTGTGAAAGTTACGTATTTTCTGATGTATTTTTTCACTTTCTGTTATCCAATGTTTTGCTATTATTATTGTGTTCTTTATTGTGTTCCCTTTGTTGTTAAGCACTTTGTGAGCTTGTTCTTGAAAGGTGCTATATTATTAAAGCTTTATTATTATTATTATTATTATAAATATTCCGTTACAAGTAAAAGTTCAGAATTAAAGATGTACTCAAGTACTCACTATTATGCAGAATGTCCCATTTAAAGTTTTCAAATGTATACAAATACGTTAAAGAACAGCAGATCTACAAGCTCACAATGCATCGCGATGTGACGCGATGTGAGCATGTTCTGCTTTCAAATGGCTGAAATGTATAGATATGAAGTGCTTAGTGTATGTTTAGTAATACTAATCAAAATCTAAAAAGTCACTATAGTAACTAAAGTTTTTCAAA
>NC_136801.1:40652619-40670119 GCF_951216825.1 Electrona antarctica | reverse complement strand
CTACTGTACCCTCCACTGTACTGTACTGTACTGTACTGTACTGTACTGTACTGTACTGTACTGTACTGTACTGTACTGTACTGTACTGTACTGTACTGTACTGTACTGTACTGGCACACCCGGAATCACTATACAGTTATGTGCGTGTGTGTTTGTGTGTGTGTTAGGTTGCGCACAGGTGGTGAAAAACAACCATGCTGTTTTCGTGCTCATACCCAGACACCCAGACATCCACCCACCCACCCACCCACCCACCCACACACACACATAGTCACTTAAGGAAGTGGTTGCACCACTTAAAAACGAAAATGAGACAGGCAAAACTGTCACAGAGACAGCGTCTGGAGGATGCGTTTAATGCCAATGATCACAAAAAGGCATGGGATACTATATGAAATCTATGACAGGAATGTCAACCCCAACGAAACCTATTGTGACCGAAAATGAACTTGGTTTCTCTAATGACCTAAATACCTTTTTCGCCAGATTCGAATCATTGGACAATTCCTCAAAGTGCACTGACATACTGAAGGCTGTAACACCTGCCCCATCAGACAGAATTACCATCACTGAAGAGGATGTAAGTGTTTCAGTGTACTAAGTTACTAACACAAGGAAAGCTAATGGGCCAGATGAATGCAGTGCTTTTCTCCTCAAAAATGTTGCATCTGAGCTGGCTCCAGTGTGGCAACAAATATTCCAAACCTCTGTAGACACACAAAATTCCCCTGCCTTGGAAAACCTCACACATAAAACCACTACCCAAAATCCAATGTCCATAAGGATTATAGACCCATAGCTCTCACTTAAGTGATTATGGAATCACTTGAAAGAATACTGTTACAACACCTCGTTAGTAGAAACAAAGAAAGATTTGACCCCTGTCAGTTTGCCTTTAAAAAGGGTTGCGGTACAGTCAGAGGATGCGGTTGTGACACTGGTCCACTTAATTACGAAACACCTTGATAAGTCAAATAAGAATCATGCGAGGGTGCTATTCCTAGACTTTTCTTCAGCTTTCAATACAATACAGTCTGATATTGTCAAATTTTTGATAGTGTCAGAAATGGTACAGTTGGAACTGAATCCATACTTAATTCAATGGTATGCTTATTTCAGTACAGAGGGTGAAAGTGAACACAACCCTCTCTTCAGCATTAACTACTCATGTTGGTGCCCCCCAGGGGTGTGTGAGCTCAGCTGTACTTTTCACCCTTTATACTGACGGCTGTCGTATTGAGGATTGCCTGTTTGATTGTCGCACTGACACACCAGACCAATACATTCTAAAATACTCAGATGATACAGTTTTGATTTCTCTCCTAGATAGCTCCAGTGATCCTGGACTGCACCAACACAGAGTAAATAAGGTGGTTGAATGGAGTGATAACAACGCTCTCATCATTAACACAAAAAAGACAGAAGAGATTGTTTTTGGTACACCACCAGAGATACACAGATCCCCCATCGCTATTCACAGTGAACAGATCAACCAGGTATGTTCATACAAATACCTAGGAGTAGACCATCTGTTGTCATGGAACGATCAGATTGATTCAGTGTGTAAGAAAACAAAGCTACTTCCTTCGCCGTCTAAAATCCTTCGCTGCTAGTAGACAGATTCTTCTTTTGTTTTTCACTTCTGTTATTATGAGTGTTCTTCAGTACTGTAGTACCACCTGGTATGGATGTTTGTCACAAATGCTGCAACAACTGAACATTTGTTCAACAATTGTTGGACAACCACTTCAGAAACTTTATACACCCACGTATGATAACAGCATCCTAAGGTTAGCAAGGAATATCACCTCTAATACTAAGCATGTGTTGTATGGAGAATATATAGGTTGCTACCTTCAGGAAGGAGATATGGTGTACCAGCATACAATAAGGTCAGACTAAAGAGGTCCTTTTGTCCACCAGTCGACCTTGAGGCTTAATCAGGAGTTGTAGTAGCCACGGGGTAATCTAAGCGGTGGATATTGCTCTTGTCTTCATGTCTTTATGTATGTAAACTGTCTTGTTCTTTGTGTTAGGTCAAATGTGTGTATATATGTTCTGCATACTTGGCTGCTGGGTCGCACGACACATTTCAGTGTGAACTGACAATACAGTACTATATCACATCATATCATTTGTATTTCGGTATCCACATGGGAACAGTGTGCATCCTAAAGGACCTACTTCAAGCCTTAATGTCTTCTAAATGCTGACAGTTTTCTGAAAAACCTCATGTTTCTATATCAGTGGTTCTCAATATTTCATGTCAAGAACCCCAAAAATTATATGTAATACGCCCGCCGACCCCCATCTGAAAATATGTTGTTCCAGTGAGCCCCCCGGCCCAGAAGTAAACATTTGGGTTAAAAACGTTGGCTCTGGCCTGGGCCATGGCTCAGTGGTCCAGGCACCTTGGCTGGTAATCCAGTCTGGCAGAGTGCCGCGGGCTCGACTCCCGATCCCGACGGCCTTTACTGCATGTCTTCCCCCCCATGTCCTGTCAGCCTACTGTCTGTCCCTCCATAAAAATAAAGGCAAAAAAAAAACGTTTCAAATTCAAAGATTTGAACTACATTTTCATGATTTTTCAAAAATAGCAGACCTATACAATCCCGTAGCGCGGCACTTGTCTACACCAGCAGGTGCAGGAGCACTGCAGCTCGCATTATGGAGGACCCCACTCACCACCCAGCATTATGGAGGACCCCACTCACCCAGCATTATGGAGGACCCCACTCACCACCCAGCATTATGGAGGACCCCACTCACCCAGCATTATGGAGGACCCCACTCACCACCCAGCATTATGGAGGACCCCACTCACCCAGCCTTATGGAGGACCCCACTCACCCAGCCTTATGGAGGACCCCACTCACCACCCAGCATTATGGAGGACCCCACTCACCCAGCCTTATGGAGGACCCCACTCACCACCCAGCATTATGGAGGACCCCACTCACCACCCAGCATTATGGAGGACCCCACTCACCACCCAGAATTATGGAGGACCCCACTCACCACCCAGCATTATGGAGGACCCCACTCACCACCCAGCATTATGGAGGACCCCACTCACCACCCAGCATTATGGAGGACCCCACTCACCACCCAGCATTATGGAGGACCCCACTCACCCAGCCTTATGGAGGACCCCACTCACCCAGCATTATGGAGGACCCCACTCACCCAGCCTTATGGAGGACCCCACTCACCCAGCATTATGGAGGACCCCACTCACCCAGCCTTATGGAGGACCCCACTCACCCAGCCTTATGGAGGACCCCACTCACCCAGCCTTATGGAGGACCCCACTCACCCAGCCTTATGGAGGACCCCACTCACCCAGCCTTATGGAGGACCCCACTCACCCAGCCTTATGGAGGACCCCACTCACCCAGCCTTATGGAGGACCCCACTCACCCAGCCTTATGGAGGACCCCACTCACCCAGCCTTATGGAGGACCCCACTCACCCAGCCTTATGGAGGACCCCACTCACCCAGCCTTATGGAGGACCCCACTCACCCAGCATTATGGAGGACCCCACTCACCCAGCCTTATGGAGGACCCCACTCACCCAGCATTATGGAGGACCCCACTCACCCGGCCCATTAACTGTTTACACCGCTCCCCTCGGGTAGGAGGCTGCGCTCCATTAAAGCCAGACTGAAAGGCTCAAACGCATGCAGCTTCTATCCGGGGACTGTCAGGCTACTGAACTCTTAACCCGTTTTGACCTGAGATCAGATTCTAAAAATGTCTTCTACATCCTGACAGTTTTCGGGAAAAAGCTTTGTTTCTATGTCAGTCGTTCTTCGATTTTTCTAAAAATAGCAGACCTACAAGCTCGTAGCGCGCCACTCGGTGGCGCGCTATGAGCTTGTAGGTCTGCTATTTTTCAATAGCTAAAGCATAACATAATGCTAACGCCAAAAGGGGTTCCCGCCCAAAATGGGTTAAGTCAAATAAAATGCACTTTAGCTGTTTTTATTTATTCTTAATATACTACTCACAGTTTTAATGCACTGCATTTTGGGATTTTATGCTTATTCTTTTTATTGATGGGTTTTAATTAAATATACACTGCTGGTCCTGAGTATGATTTTCGTTGTGTATGTGCAAACATGTGAAATGACAAATAAAGTGAACCTTGAACCTTGATGATGCACCACGGTGGATTCGAACGAACAACCCTCCAGGGAAGTTGTTATTTTTTTATAACAAAACAAAAGAGGTATATACGGTAACGGTTACAAGGTTTCTGTCCAACAGGGACGATAGCCATCATGGCCCATTTACTGCAGTCTGTGTGTAACGCTGATCATGTCCAATCTGTGTAATGGCCGTCATTCATCAGACATTAAAGACACTAATTGGTGCAGAATGAGGCCGCCTCGCCGAGCAGGTGGCCATTTGATCAGAGATGAAGAAAGAGGTTGCCTGTTATATACAACTAATTATGGACGTCGTCATAGATTTCAGGGTGGCAGTATAGCCTCGGTCCCAGGCTTACTCATCTGCGAAGAGAAAAGCCTGGTCACAACCTGAGGCAGAGAGAAAAGCCTGGTCACAACCTAAGGCAGAGAGAAAAGCCTGGTCACAACCTAAGGCAGAGAGAAAAGCCTGGTCACAACCTAAGGCAGAGAGAAAAGCCTGGTCACAACCTAAGGCAGAGAGAAAAGCCTGGTCACAACCTAAGACGGAGAGAAAAGCCTGGTCACAACCTAAGGCAGAGAGAAAAGCCTGGTCACAACCTTAGGCAGAGAGAAAAGCCTGGTCACAACCTAAGGCAGAGAGAAAAGCCATGGTCACAACCTAAGACAGAGAGAAAAGCCTGGTCACAACCTAAGACAGAGAGAAAAGCCTGGTCACAACCTAAGGCAGAGAGAAAAGCCTGGTCACAACCTAAGACAGAGAGAAAAGCCTGGTCACAACCTAAGGCAGAGAGAAAAGCCTGGTCACAACCTAAGGCAGAGAGAAAAGCCTGATCACAACCTAAGACAGAGAAAAGCCTGGACACAACCTAAGACAGAGAGTAAAGCCTGGTCACAACCTAAGACAGAGAAAAGCCTGGACACAACCTAAGACAGAGAGAAAAGCCTGGTCACAACCTAAGACAGAGAAAAGCCTGGTCACAACCTAAGGCAGAGAGAAAAGCCTGGTCACAACCTTAGGCAGAGAGAAAAGCCTGGTCACAACCTAAGGCAGAGAGAAAAGCCTGGTCACAACCTAAGGCAGAGAGAAAAGCCTGGTCACAACCTAAGACAGAGAAAAGCCTGGTCACAACCTAAGGCAGAGAGAAAAGCCTGGTCACAACCGTAGGCAGAGAGAAAAGCCTGGTCACAACCTAAGGCAGAGAGAAAAGCCTGGTCACAACCTAAGACAGAGAAAAGCCTGGACACAACCTAAGACAGAGAGTAAAGCCTGGTCACAACCTAAGGCAGAGAGAAAAGCCTGGTCACTACGAAAAATATATTTTTTCAGCGATTCTTAGTTTTAAGGGTAACTACTGTTGTATAATTGCAATATTACACTGGGTTTAACACGACAGTGTTACACCCGAGGGTGTGTCACACGACAGTGATGCGGTAACGAGACGAAGTAGAGTTCCGCAAGCATCACTGAAGTGGCAATAATCACGTTAAACCACACCCTCTCGTGTAATATTGCTTAAGTATAACCAGTTGACCAGTTCTGTCTACTCTGCAGAGAACACATAAGCTCAGAATAAATATAAAAAACATGAAATACAAATGACAAAAAGGTTTAATTAAATTCGGGGGAAAAAAACTCCCAGTAAAATTAACAATAATTTTAAAACATGGTGCCAAGTGAACCCTAATCCCTATATCCGAGAGAAGTGATTGCTTTTCAGCATGTTAGGTTTTCATTGCCGTGGTGCCGAAACCTCGTAACTGTCACGGTTTGCAGAATGACTGAACCCAAATGCAGAGGAACGTTCAAATAAAGTGATTTATTAAATCAAACACGGTCAGGCTTACAAAAGTTAGCAGTAGTTGCATGCAGAGAAAAATCAGGAATGAAACTCTTCAAAAACACAAAGGCATAAACAAAGTTAAAAAATGCAAACCTTTCAAAGGCACCCATGCAGTAAAGTCCAAAAAGGCCAAACACTAGAGCACAGCAAGGAACCAGAAACTTTGAGCGCTCAGGGACAACAAAGTAGCGCACCGGACGTAGACTTGTGTTCTGACAGTGTGTGTGTGTGCAATGAGTCCAGTATTTATAGGTGGAGGGTTGATTGTAGCAGTGTTCACAGGTTTGTAATGGGCTGGGCTGATGAGAGTGGAACCAGGTGCAATGGGAGGTGGGAGTGGCCGAAATGGAAATACAGACAGAACTGGGCAGAGGGAGAGATACAGAAAGAGAGAAATAGCCAGGCAGACCATGACAGTAACACCATATTTTTTTCCCGTACATTAATGCTTCATCTTATACAAGAGTGTCACACAAAAGTAGTGAAAATAGCAGATCTACAAGCTCACAACCCATCACGCTGTGACGCGTTTCAAGTTTTATAGATCGGATATTTTACTATAATTACGTTAAAAAAATAACTATGAAAAGGGATACAGGAACTTTGTTTTTTTGGGTTTTTTTTTTTTTTAGCTAAAAGCAATTATTTTTATCTTCCTCGTCAAAGCAAACCCGAGATGGCCCCGTTAACTTTTAGGTTGTGAGACTTGCTTTGAAAGCTGTCAATCCTTTCTTTTCTTTTCTTTTCTTGTATCTGCTGTGTGGAAGTTCGTATGCCCCCCAACCCCCCCCTGCTAGTTGTCATAACATCCACGCTTTGCTTAATCATCGTAAATGTGACACATTGGCCACAGTAATGACAAGCTGCCAATCAAGTGGAGACTGTGCATGTTTTCATTCGCTGTTGCCATATTGTGGGGGTGGGAAGAGACGGTGTGTGTGTGTGTGTGTGTGTGTGTGTGTGTGCGTGTGCGTGTGCGTGTGCTTGCGTGCGTGCGTCACAAGACAAAGAGAGGAGACACATTTCGACAGCTTTTGTGTCATGATGTGTGCTGTGAGGGGGCGATGACAGCGAATGCAAAAACAAGAATGACAAATTCAATGCAAAACTACGGCAAAACTTTCGAGCTGAATTAAAAAAATGTGTGTGTGTGTGTGTGTGTGTGTACGCGCATGCGTGCATGTGCGTGCACGCGCGTGCGTGAGCCCAGAGCCGCATGCAATAGAAGAGTTGCGATATTGTGGGGGCGGAAACCGAGCGCTCGAGCGCTGTTCATGCAGCCTGGAGTTGGAAATATATTGTTTTCAACGAGGGCGGCGCAAATAAGAGCTATTTTAAGCATGTGTGCAACATGCCAACTGTTTTAAAGTATTGTACAGTAACAACTAAAGTCTCTGTAATGTTTATGTTGTACTATTACTACAAAACAAACTAAAATAAAGGGATTTAAGACCATTAAAGCTGGGCTGTTGCCTGAGTCCAATGCATTTCTGCCTACTTCCGGTCCAGGACTTGTCCCAGTTGGTTGTCCCCATTCTCAATAGAAGTCTATGTAGAGGAGCCCAACACAGTTTGCGTAACTGTCTATATCTAAGGCTTTGCGTGAGCCCATAGTCGCGGGCGTGTACAATGTGTGTGTGTGACTGCATGTGATGCAATTGCAAGTGTACAGACTAGAGCAGGGGTTCTCAACCTTTTTGGCCGGGGACCCCTGGAAATGCTTTTGCCATGTCTCGCGACCCCCGCCACTGTGCACGTAAAGAGGGAGCGGACACACTCGTGATGTGTGCACGATGTGATGGATGTGTGACTGACTGCCGGTCCAACGGTAGATACTGTAAGTGTAGAGTGAAACGGTGACATCAAAGCAAACAGAGAAGTCAGTAACGCCCCGTAATTGACAGCTAACAACAATAGCAGCCACTCAACAGATCAAACAAGGAGTTGAAGTAGCACAACATTGCCATCCTAATAGAGATCTTTCAGGAGACGGCGTTCCATTTGCAAATCAAAGAACAAAACGGAGCGTCAAGGAGAGGGTCACGTTCTAGTCATTATGACACATTGCGAAATATAGCAAGAAAGAATCTACAGGAAAAAAAACAGCATATCTAAACACTCACAAGCTTGCGGATATTCTGTTTTCCTTTGAGAGCAATACATAATGCTATCTGCGTGCTGCGATGTGACATGTTGTGAGCTTGTATAGATATTAACAGTTTAAGGGCTCCAGACGGAGATCACTGTCAAGTTCAAGTTCATGGTCAGTTGCCCAGGACGGAGATTGATAAATGGGACGGAGATTAATGATATCAAAACCGGTCGCATCGCTCCACAGCCTAGGAACGCTTGTTGCCCAATCCTCGGTGTTGCACAACAGTGACACGTCATCGAAAATGTTCCCTGCCTCGAAAACGAAAATCTTAAAACGTTCAAAACTCGCGATCTAAATCATCCCATCTAATTATGAAAAAAGATCCTGTGTTAGACGGCGCTCCAGTCGCTAGTCGCGATAGATTTATTCTTACCTCCCGTTGTTGTCGATCGACTCTAGAGTGGTGTGGCTATAGGGTGTACCAAAATCTCCTGGAGGGGGCGTCAACATATGTGTCACATGGTAGCGGCCGCCATACTTGCTGGCTTGTCTGGTTTGTTTACATTGAGCGCCTATCCGTGTGCTTGTATACGTTCTTTTTTTAAACTGACCTCACAATGGTGCAGACTTGCTCAGTAAATAAGTGCCACAGCAGGTCACGTCGAGGAAATGAGCCAGAAAACGGTATTAGATGTTCAGCTTTCCAGCATGGAGACAGCATCAAGGAACTAAGATTGACAAGTTTACAAAAAGACGTAGAATGGCTTGGATCGGCGCACGGGCGCAGAGACATAACGTTCAACAAAGTATCTAAGCACAGCCGTGTTTGTTCACAACATTTTCCTTGTCCTTGTAATGTATTTGGGCCCGACGTTCTTTCTATCCATCCTGGTGTTTGTTCACTATGTTATCGCCAAGAACGAGCACAATATTTACAAAAACAAACCACCGTCACTCTATTCTGAGTGATGTGGGCTAGAATGTATTGCCCACGAGAGGGCCGTCCCTAGCTTTTCAGACGCCGCCCCCCTCTTGGTGACGTACACATTTTCACACGCTATTGTTAGCTGCTACACAGACATTCACAACAACGTCCGGTCCCCCATGGTAAAAGTGGTCCGGGCGCTATAAATGATGGGCATATTTTATTAATGGATGAAATAGGTCCGGGCCCTCAAGGTGTTAATTGAAGTTCTGTCTAATTATGTATTCAATCAATCAAGCGCATAACCCTTAACCGCTCCCCAAGTGCCGTACTAATGGCCGCTCACTGCTCCTATACTAGTAGTTATAAGTGTGTCTGGCCGAGCCATGTGGCCCAAAGGACAGGACTCCTGCTTGTAGATCGGCTATTTTTAGCGCTGACCAGAAGTCCCCCTTTGCGTGGGACAGTCCCTCATTTCCAAGACTTTTCAGGCATCCCAAAAATCGAGACCCGCACATTGTGACTTGCAGGTATCAGTGTTCAAATGCCCTAATAGTTAGTCCCCTAATACTGTAGTCAAACATCACCAGACAAGCCCTGAAATGGAACCCCCAGGGAAAAAGGAAACAAGGTCGCCCCAGGAACAGCTGGAGAAGAAGTATCCAGGCAGAAATGGCAGAGAGTGGGCTCAACTGGGGAGATCTCGAAAGAACGGCTAAAAAACTAGTGAAATGGATGACATTTGTCAACGGCCTATGCACCCTAGAGGAGCAAAGGGCTTAAGTCAAGTAATACTGTAGTCCCTTATAATACTTTCTGTTGTAAAGCTCACTCACTCGTCTCTTTTCCTGTTAAAATAACATTTTCCCTATAGGCTACCGTACCAAGTCGGCCATACCACCCATGACCCACCCATCACCCAAAATTAGCATTTTAAAACAAAATGTGAGATGCCAGAACGGTTTAATAGCAAAATGATATAGGCAATATTAGGCCCATGGTCGAATATGACATCAAAGCATTTAATAGAAACTTATGTAATACGTTGCTATAAGCGCGTCCCGTCCACTTAACAAATAATTATGTCCCTCAAATGAACAGTTTCAATCTGGTAACCCCTAGGCAGGAGCCTGTCATCTGTTTCAGTATAGTGTGAGCGCACGCACGCACGCACACACGCACGCGCGCACACGCACACGCACACACACACACACACACACACACACACACACACACACACACACACACACACACACACACACACACACGCAACAACAGCACTAAGAGTGAAATGCCACATTACATAACAGGTTTGCTTGTTTGTGTGCATAATGTGTATATGCGTTTGGGTGTGTGTCTGTATCTGCGTGCGTGCGTGCGTGCGTGCGTGCGTGCGTGCGTGCGTGCGTGCGTGCGTGCGTGCGTCTTAACGGTCTTCATGTTTATGCACGCACTCATTGACATAGACACGCATTATCCATGTGAAAGAACATGCACGTTACTGTGTTCTGTGCTGTGCACAGCACCTGCCGTCTGCCATCGTTATTTCTGGAACATCTGCTGAGCGCGTGTAAATCACCAGGCTATTATACTTATGACCATGTGTGGGGCCATCACCATTTTGGAGGGAGGCAGGTAATTACAGAACACCTCCATTGCATAATTCCTTCGCTTGGCGGTGCAGACATGGACAAAGTATGTATGCTACTCACGTAGAATAATACTCAAGTATTACAAATTCAGAGCTGTATTTGCTGTATTTGAAATAGGGCGTATATTTGTTATATTTTTGCAAGTTTTGGTCACAAGAGTCAATTGTGCCTTTTGGCGCCTTTTTTAATTGCGGTGATCAACAGCGTCGACTATGCCCTCATAACACTCAAAAATTCACAACAAATTTCGCTGGCTTATGCCGTATATGGGGACACAGCTTTTTGAACGCTAATATCTTGGATTCTTCTTTTTTTGGGTCAAAACAAGCTAGATTTGCGCCTCATTTCTCAAAACGATATGATCCTCACTTACGAAAAGTGCGTTTTGGGTGGATCAAATTACATTTGCTGCGGCAGTCGTTAAGGTGGTACTCAGAGTGGCTCACCACGTTTTAATGTCAAGTTTACCTCTCGCACGGCATGCTTTTCAGCCATAAGCCCTTATTATTCTGAGCTACCAGCTGATTTGGTGAACTTCCGGTAACAATCTGTCATTTCCGGGGAAGGCGGGAGGTACTTTTGTTTTCGTCAGAAGCGCTGATATAGTACCGCAAGGTCGCAGGGATTTTTTTATTGAGCTCCTAAAACATCAATGTTCTGTATGATCACCTCAATCTGAGCTTCAATTCCAATAAAAGTGCTGATTAACACCCCGAGCGGCAATGACGGAGCACTCAGGACAGAGATTGATAAAAGGACGGAGATGTATTGATATCAAAACCGATCGCATCGCTCCACAGGCTGGGAGCATCTGTTGCGCAACATTCAATGTTATTTTCCGGTGGGACGTCATCGAAAATGATCCCCCCATTTTAGCCGATGAGACCGTAAATCTTAAAACGTGAATAACTCTTGATCTAAATTAGGCATGTCCCGATACCGATACTTGTATCGGAATGCCCTCCGATATGCCCTTATTTGGTCATATCGGAATCGGCAAGTACGCCCCGCACCAATCCGATACCATATTTTATTTAATCACGTAATGCGCGCAGCACGGTGAGACGGGGCCGCCGGTATTGAAAACGTGCATCTCCAGCCGTAGGTGTGAACGGCTTTGCCGACGTGCGAATGGGGGACAATTTAAAACAAAGGCGCCTTGCTGTAGTTTGCGACTAACAGAAATGTGCATGCACAAGGGCTGCCAAGTAGGCTATATTTTGTTGTTTTTCTTTCTCCCCCTCTCTTCGAAGTTAGACTGGACAAATAAACTCTAAACTGACTGGGCCACGGTGGTCTGACGCTCATGGTAACTTGCGCCGTGGGTGGAACGGGTGGAAAAGTTTGGTTACATTTTAATGCATCTGTCAATAATGCATTGTATTAAACCCAAATGCGATACCTTTGCATCATGTCTGCACCGAGTCGAAACAACACAGGAGCCGTCAGCTGCTAGCCTGGCGCGGCCAGACTCATAGCGATGATTCACTGACGCTTCCTCCCCGCATATGATATATATTTGCGGGGAGGAAGCGTAGTTATAATATTTCCCGCAGATCGATTGAATAGTCTCACATAATACGTGACGTATTCCAATGTGCATCAGTGCATGCAACTTCTCAATCTATCGTTGCTGAAAAGGCAGAGCTACAAGCTCACAACGCAGTGCAACCAGACGCGGTGTGAGCTTGTAGACTGGCTATTTTTGGTGCGTGACACCAACGTACGATGATGTATACATTACGCATTTAAAGTGACGGTACACAATTAACAGTTCCCTCTGTCTTTTAGAAAGGCACTGTATAAGGCCCTAGTAAAATGTAGTGCAAAGGGATGCCTTGGTTGGTTAAAATAAAGAGAAGATTATTAAAATATAATAAGCATATATATAATATGCATAGTGTGTGTGTGTGTGTGTGTGTGTGTGTGTCTGTGTGTGTGTGTGTGTGTGTGTGTGTGTGTGTGTGTGTGTGTGTGTGTGTGTGTGTGTGTGTGTGTGTGTGTGTGTGTGTGTGTGTGTGTGTGTGTGTGTGTGTGTGTGTGCTTGCATGCAAAGTGGAACATCACCAGGGCTAAACTTCACGTTATTCTACGTGATAATGCAACCAACATGTACTTTACACTTTTTTTAAAAAAAGCACTGGTATCGGTATCGGTATCGGTATCTGTTTCATGTATAATATCACAATACAATTATACAATCAAACGCAAGGTGATGAAATGAAGGCGGAAACAAACAGATTAAAACATGAAAGAGGACATTAACATAAATGCAATTGCACACTAAAAACTAAATTAGAAGCTTAAATTTGATTTAAAACGAGAGAATCAACATATACCATTTAGTGTCTAATGCTAACGGAAGAAAATTTTACGCTATGTCCTAAAATGACTCCGTACCCTGCATTGTGTGTTAATGTACAGTGTGCTAATTGTATTTTCTGGGAAATGCCTATATAAAAAAGCTCATTAAAAAACTAACCAGATGGTTTAGTGCAGTAGCAAACACTACTTTTACAAGCAGTGGCTTTTTAGCAGCAACTTTAACTGGCTTATGGCCAGCCTAATTAATAGTGGATTGTGCCTTCTTTTTTTCTTTTCTTTTTAATGTTTTTTTTTTTGTGGCTTTCACCTTTATTTTATATTTTTTATGGAGGGACAGACAGTAGGCTGACAGGAAATGGGGAAAGAAATTGGGGGAAGACATGCAGTAAAGGCCGTCGGGATCGGGAGTCGAACCCGCGGCACACTGCCAGACTGGATTACCAGCCAAGGTGCCTGGACCGCTGAGCCACGGCCCAGGCGGATTGTGCCTTCTGCCTGCATTATTCATATGTTTAATTCGTCATTTTAATGCCAATAGAAAAATGTGTGATATACACACTATACATCTCATTCTCACACGGCAATCCTATAGTATTATACCCAGTCCTGATGGTGGCGGTAACGTCACCATTATGCCGATTTTGACCAAATAGAGCGAATCTGGCGATGTCACTTCCGGTTTAAGGAACAATAACATCCGGTACTAGCTTTGGACTGTGCAGCACTATCAGCACTATCAGATGTCCGTGATGTGATGCTAAGCGATCATCGTTGATTTTAATAACTACGTCAAATTAAGCTCTAATGAAGCCCAAAATATCGCATTTTCCGCAGCGATGCACATAATGACCGTGCGCGTGCGTGATCAACCATGCACGCGTGGATTTAGGCCGGTTTTAGGTAGATTACATCGGTCGTTAGCCAAACAAGCTAAAAGTTGCTACATTTTGTTATATTAAGCTCCCGATTACAGGGGATTAAACGATTACGTCAATTACGTCAGTGGCCATAAGGGATTTATTGATTCATTACGTCAATTACGTCAATAGCCATATAGGGGGTTAACAGGCTTGCCCATCAGAGGGTATAGATATAGACTGAGGGTGGCACAGTGAGTGGCAGAGTCAGTTTAACGTCATTAAACAACGTTAAGTTGCGTTAAACTCACTTTTCTGTTTTGGATGTATGGGCTGTCAAGGCCAGAAAGTCGTTTTTTGCCACTCAGCCACTTCGAATAACTTCCGGGTACGACGTGCATACCCTCTCTATGCCGTCAGCTCTGTCAGCACGTGTGTGTGTGTGTGTGTGTGTGTGTGTGTGTGTGTGTGTGTGTGTGTGTGTGTGTGTGTGTGTGTGTGTGTGTGTGTGTGTGTGTGTGTGTGTGTGTGTGTGTGTAGAGCGCTGAGTTGAAACACTCGAGCAAAGTGAAATTATACGGTACTTGAGAAGATCCACTTTCGTTCCACCGATGAAGGTGTAACAGGTGGTTAAATTGACAGTCGTGTGTGTGTGTGTGTGTGTGTGTGTGTGTGTGTGTGTGTGTGTGTGTGTGTGTGTGTGTGTGTGTGTGTGTGTGTGTGTGTGTGTGTGTGTGTGTGTGTGAGAGAGAGAGAGCTGGTGGGTGATAGGAGTGGAGATGGTGTGAATCTCCTCACCATGATTTACTGGAACACAACCCTTTGACACAGCCATTAATATTGTGCGTGCATGCGTGCGTGCGTGCGTGCGTGTGTGCGTGCGTGCGTGTGTGCGTGGTACAGTAGGAGGATCGTCATCTTAGAATGTCTCTCCCTTTGAAGGGCCTCTGAGACCGCACCGCACTCACACACACACACACACACACACACACACACACACACACACACACACACACACACACACACACACACACACACACACACACACACACACACACACACACACACACACACACACACACACACACACACACTTTGTATTTGGAAGGAGTGTGATTGATGAGTCATGGTCATACGAGTCATGGTTGTATATTGATGACCTAGGGGAGCCTCTAGCTGAAGTGTCAGCTGTGGGTCATGTATCTTTATGCACATGCATGCACTGCACGCCACGCACACGGACGGAATACAAGTACTCACATGATTTACTTAAGTAAAAGCATCAACACTGCTGCAATGTAGATGTATTCCGTTATACAAGACAAAGTACTGTATTTAAAATGTACAGTAGGCTATACTTATACGTAAAAGTACAAATGTATCGGCATCAAAATATACTTTTTTTTTTCATATATTTTTTATCCCACGATTTTGCAACCCATTTTTTTCACCCAGTGTCAATGATCTATAATGTAATCCTGGGCACTACACTTCCTCTGCCAACCTGGGAGGGGGGCAGCGGACTGACCTCATGCTTCCTTCTATGCATGAGGAGTCCAAGCTGTTTATTTTCACCTGACATGGGGGAGTTTCCCTGGTTGGACGTAGCGCGTGGAAGGAACACGTTATTCCAACCAGTTCCTTTCCCCTCCATCAGGCGCCCCGGCTGGCCAGGGGGAGGCAGTTTAGAGACCAGGATTACTGCATGTTTTTTGTGAGGTATACCTACCCTAGAGGACACGGGGAGAACATGCAAACTCCACACAGAAAGGCCCTTTCACCAACCCCGCCTCGGGTATGGGCACTGATGACGCGGAGGAGGAAATAAGTCCCCAGCGCCCACATCATCCCCAGCGGGAATCGAACCCAGGACCTTCTAGCTGTGAGGCGACACATCAAAATATACTCGAAACTGTTGAAAGTGCCAAAAGCAAAAGTAGTCCTTGTGAAGAATGTTCCATTTCACATGGTCAAAACTCAAAATGTAATTAACTCTTTGAGAGTTTCATGGATTTCTATATAGTTTTTAGACTTCTCTATGGCAGAATGGCGTTTTTGAATGATTTATTGAAAATTCTCTGTTGTGAATGTGTGACAACGAAAGACCTTCAGAGAAAGCTTGGCTTGTCTGCTTCCAGGAAAAAAATGAACTGAGTTGATAAAATGTTTAGTTTTTGTGTTGGAAGCCATTTAAAAGAGCCTGCATTTACACTGGGTAGTGTTTCTAGGACAACAAAAAAAGTTATGCCCGGTTGAAGTTTTATTTTCTAAATAACTTTTTTTCTGCTGGGCGTACATAGCCATGCAATATCTCATTTTAAAGGGTGAGTTGTCTAGTTCAATTAAAATAAAATAAAAAGTTTCTCACATGTACCACTGTAGATATTTTGCCATCTATAAATAGCATGGTCAGTCATGATCAATCTGACCTATCCAGCTAAAAGTCCCCCTAGCTCTGAAATGGAACATCATATAAACTCAATTCTTTTTTGGGGTAAAATTAGACATTCTAACGCACATTTTGATATATACCATGTTTACATAGTCTTACCAGTACCTTGTCTATTCATGCATGTATCTCAAAAACCTGTTGTGAAGAAACAGTTTTGATAAAAAAACACATCCAAGGACATTGTTTTGATATGACTTTGTGCCCATGATATGTATCAAAATATAGACTTGAATGTATACTGTATTATAACAAAAAATTGGGTTCTTACCATCTACCGTTACAGAGTAAATCACAGTTGAAACTCGCTTAGTCAAACCATAAACCTCAGAATAGTGAACAAAATAGCCATGACAGGTCTAACTCATTGTAAAAGCGTCTTTTATTTTTTATGACTACTAACATAATACAATTATAATAAATATTACAGAAAATAAATAGGCCTACATACAAAACAGTTGTCCCCAAACTCCCCAGTGTCCCCAAACCACTGCATTCCAGTTGTTCTTGACGGTGTGTGTGTGTGTGTGTAGGCTAAATTTAAAAAAAACAACTGAAATGAATGAATGCATCCGGTTCAGTGTCGGATAACGCCATCGCAGTCTTGACTCTTAGTCTTCATCATCATCATCATCATCCTCCTCCTCCTCCTCATCTGATGCCAGTTCTAAATATATAAAAATAAACATTTAGCTGTAGTCAGCCCGGCCAATAGCCAGTTGGGGGGGGGGGACGTAGGCTATCTGACATCATCGTCATCATCATCATCATCACACGGAGACACACTAAACAATGTACAATCATGATAGTATACAATATTCAATGAATGCGATTATCATGCAAGCTCAGACGTCAATGAAACGTCATACAGATCTTATATAATACGCTACTGTTAGCTTCACTCCCCGTCCCCCCTCCGATCCTTGTAGCAAGGTCATCAACAACCACGCGTTGCTTCAGTAAACGATGCATGTTTGTTCTCCGTCTTTGTAGACAGTAAATAAAAGGAGCGAACATTACTCTAAAGATCAGATCGCCTATAAGGCACGCTACAATATAAAATACTTGTACTGCCATGCGTGCATGCCTGCTACGATACATTTGTACTGCACCGACCAACCGATCGACACCATTAGCCAGCACCTTTGGTGCTGGCTAATGGCTGGGGGCCATCGTGGTGAGTCATTCTGGCGTCATGAT
>NC_136801.1:40592619-40642619 GCF_951216825.1 Electrona antarctica | reverse complement strand
CATGTTTAATGAACAACACCAGCCTCCAGGAAGTACTGTATGTGTGTGTGTGTGTGTGCGTGTGTGTGTGTGTGTGTGTGTGTGTGTGTGTGTGTGTGTGTGTGTGTGTGTGTGTGTGTGTGTGTGTGTGTGTGTGAGTGTGAGTGTGAGCATGAGCGTGAGCGTGTGCGTGTGCGCGTTCGTGTGCATGTGCGTGTGCGTGTGTGTGTGAGTGTGTGTGTGTGTGTGTGCATACAGCCAATCGTATATATGGGGGCGTTTTTGGGGGTCTCAAGGTTCGGGGACCCCTGGGGACCCCCAGGGACCCCCCAGGGACCCCCACATGGTAACTCTTTCATTTCTCAACCGTTTTGGACGGAGGTGGGTTCGTTGGAATCGTGTCTCAAAGATCTGCGCCACATTGTCACGATTTTTCAAAAATAGCACATCTGCCGCGCTATGAGCTTGTAGATCTGCTATTTTTCAATAGCAAAAGTATAACTTCATTCTTAAAACACCAAAAGGGGTTCCCGTCCTGAATGGGTTAAGGCTGAAGGTGAGCTCTACCCTCCAACCCCCCTATATTATGATGGCAGGAATTATTTGGGGTACTTCTGATTCCGGCGTGTGGTTCCCTGCCTATTGACTACAAATCAATGACTACAACATGACGTAAGTTACCATCCGTTCCCGACCGGATCATAAACCCGAAAAAGGAATACTTCAACGCTAGATCGGCTATTTTCAAAAGATTTTTGTTGAGTGGTTTAAACCACTCCAACAACTGGCTTTGTACCCGTGTCTGTTCGTACCAATTTTTTTTTACCCGTGTCTGTTCGTACCAAAAAAATCACACCCGTGTGAACTGAGTGGTGTAAGGCCTGTCTGACGTAATGAAATCATGTCTGAAGTAATGAAATCACACCCGGGTGAACAGGGTGAACATAGCAACCATGCTCATTTTTTCTGCACTAACAAAGCCAGTTGTAGGAGTGGTTTACACCACTCAAAAAATTTACCCGTGTCTGTTCGTACCAAAAAAAAAATCACACCTGTGTGAACTGAGTGGTGTAAGGTATTATATAGCCTGATCAGCTGTGGTCTGACGTAATGTCTGACGTAATGAAATCACACCCGGATGTGATTTCACAACTGGCTTTTTTTGTGCAGAAAAAATGAGCATGGTTGCTACGGTCATCCAGTTCACCCGGGTGTGATTTAATTACGTCAGAAATTATTTTGAACATAGCAACCATGCTAATTTTTTTCTGCACACAAAAGCCAGTTGTAGGAGTGGTTTACACCACTCAACAAAAGCCAGTTGTAGGAGTGGTTTACACCACTAAAAAATTAGCATGGTTGCTATGGTCACCTAGTTCACACGGGTGTGATTTCATTACGTCAGACATTACGTCAGACCACAGCTGATCAGTCTATATAAGACCTTACACCACTCAGTTCACACAGGTGTGATTTTCAATCCTGCACCTGACAAATAAGTCAGGTCTTTGGAAAAGACCACAATGGAGGCCCGCCGACTCAAGTGAACTTGAGCCACGCGAGGCACCACCGAGTGAGCTAAAGCGAACGAGTTGCCGCGTCGAACGTTGCGAAGTCCACTTGAGCCGACCGAAGGCCGTTCCAGTTGCGACCTGATAGACGGCGAGTAGTAAATCATGTTCAGGCGAGAGCGTCTTCCCCCGACTGCCACTCAGCTGGCCAATCACGGCGGGTCGTTGCACGAGTGCACTGGCCAATCACAAGCCGCGTCATTGCACAAGCCGTATGGAGTTTTGAATGACGTGGGTCGGCGGCGCGCTGTCCATGACGTTAGTCTGGGGTGACCTAGATCGGGCCGAGCCTGCTCCTTGTATGGGGATCTAGGGCGTCCATATGGTATTGGTTCCAGGGTTAGGCCCACTCCTCTGCAACAAACCGGAACATTGCCCAAATATGGATGTAATTTCCTGGTGGAGATATGAGCTCTTGACCCTGTGTCACCTTTCAAATTTGTATATAATTTTTTTTTACTTTTATTATTATTTATTTATTATTATTATACTTTATACTTTATTTTATCTTGTCATGGCTGCCAGTTCCCACCTGATGTCGTGTGGGAGTTCAGAATGATCCAGACCGTACTGAATAACTCCTAGCTTGCATAATATCTTCAGACTAAGACTCAAGTCTAAGATAAACAGGCAACTGTGGCCAGGCACACCATTGTATCCTCCAAAGATGATGTTATGATCCCCCACAATGCAACCGCAGCTATTATTCATCATTAACGGGCCATTTCCCTTGGGCTTAACCTCCTTCCAGGAGAAGGTCTCTGGATTGAATTTCCACAGATCTTTGAAAAGTATCTGTGGAAAGGCCGAAGTAAATTGGTTACTACCACCAAATATGTACAGCTCTCCATTGTAGGTAAAGGCTGAATGACTCTTGCGACTTTCTGGAAGAGGCTGTGCAGAAGGAGTTTTCAGCCAGAGGTTGGTCTCTGTGTCAAACACTCTGATAGTGTTGTTGTGAACCATCGAATCACGGTATCCCCCAAATGGCAGAATGAAGGCGTGATGGTTCAGTGCCTCTGGTGTTCAGTAAAGTCCATTCCATCGTGCTGGTGTCCAACTTGTACATTAGTGTATCTAGTCTGAAGGTTACATCCTCCATAGATAAACATGAACTTCTCGCGGGCCGCTGTGGCTCAGGAGGTAGAGCAGGTCGTCCAATGATCCCTGGGTCAGCGGTTCGAATCCCGGCTCCTCCTGTCCACATGTCGAAGTGTCCTTGGGCAAGACACTGAACCCTACATTGCCTCCAATGAGTTGGTCGGTGTGAGCTTGCCACCATTGTTGTGTGAATGTGGGAAGTGAGGACGCTGGCGTCGACTGTTCGCCGCTTCACCTCCCAATGTATGAATGAATGAACCATTGTAAAGCGATTTGAACACTTGGAGAAGCGCTATAAAAATGCAATTCATTGAAAATGCAATTCATTATTCTCCACGACACAGGCTGAGTGGCACATCCTCCCCTCTGGAACGGTTCCCGAAATCCTCGGCTTGAACCACGTGTGGACGTGCTGCTCCCCTTAGACTAACTGTCCAGTGCATTGTTGGACGGAGCTGAAACTCACCTGAGTATCAACCTATCTGTAACCAAAGATTTTCAGACGTTGCAGTCGTTTTCCTTTAAAGCTCTTGAGGAATGTCTGCCCCTGTGATGCTTCTACTCTTAAAGAATGTCCGTCTCTGATGCTTCAAACTCGCTGCTCCCAAGATGTCCAGCTCTGCGACCCGCTTGACCTTCTTATATCACCTTCTGACATAACGGTGTCTGCATCACGTCAGACCCAAAACGAGTCACTCGGTTTCCATATGTGGAGCTCCGCGTCGATCCCTGCCCCATACATCATGGAGTTTAGGGATAACGACGACGTCCTATCATGGAGTCCGTGAGGTTGCTCACTCCGACCTCCTGAGCAACTCGTCCGGCCTTTGAATTTCATAGGGTCGACGTCAGAGAGGGCATGCGGTCGCAGCGGGTTCCCAACGGTTCCTATAATGGGTTCAGATCCGAGCCAAGTCTCCTGAGGAGGCGCGTATGAAGCCTGTCCTGGACGGGGTATCTGGACGTAAACATCACACCCGTGTGAAATGAGGGGCGCTCTTATCATCTTACAACATCAATGTTTGTGTTAGGGGACAAAACAAACATTAGTTTCTCTTCATTGTCAATGGCGTTTTTAAACATTGAACTAAAAACAAACATTAATCCTGTATATAGGAGGGGCTAGCGCCACTCAAAAATAAATCCATGCTGTACCGGTTGCTGTGCGATCTTTCTGCTCTTCTACCCATGTCTAGATCTCTCTGGTCTCCTACCCATGTCTAGATCTTTCTGGTCTTCTACCCATGTCTAGATCTTTCTGCTCTTCTACCCATGTCTAGATCTTTCTGGTCTCCTACCCATGTATAGATCTTTCTGCTCTTCTACCCATGTCTAGATCTCTCTGGTCTTCTACCCATGTCTAGATATTTCTGGTCTCCTACCCATGTCTAGATCTTTCTGGTCTCCTACCCATGTATAGATCTTTCTGCTCTTCTACCCATGTCTAGATCTCTCTGGTCTTCTACCCATGTCTAGATCTTTCTGGTCTCCTACCCATGTCTAGATCTTTCTGGTCTTCTACCCATGTCTAGATCTTTCTAGTCTTCTACCCATGTCTAGATCTTTCTAGTCTTCTTCCCATGTCTAGATCTGTCTGGTCTTCTACCCATGTCTAGATATTTCTGCTCTTCTACCCATGTCTAGATCTCTATGGTCTTCTACCCATGTCTAGATCTTTCTAGTCTCCTACCCCATGCCTAGATCTTTCTGGTCTTCTACCCATGTCTAGATATTTCTGCTCTCCTATATCCATGTCTCCTGCGAAAGCTTTCCCCACAATACGGACGGTGAATTAAGTGGTTATGGCTATAATGCAAACAGGGAGGGCACTGTATAGTGACAGGATATGTATGATTTAATGCGGTCCTCTCCTTTTTCTTTCCTCTCTCAATGCAGACTAGAGGTCTTCACGGGTCCAATGTGACCAACCTGCACCGTGCGACAACATATAGGTAAACAGACGCTAAATAGCCTATGGAAAGTACACACACCTTTATATTGTTAACACTGTGAATGTGGTCCACGTAGAACTACGTGGTCCGCACCCCAACAGCTGGGTGCGAAATACGTGAATGTATGTTCAATCTGGCAGAGTCAGGTTAGATCTGCATGTGGACTAGACCTAAATTTAGAACTCTATGCCAAGGTTATAATAGTTGAGGGGTGCTGTGATGATAAGAGCGATCCTCACTTCACACAGGTGTGATTTTGTCATAATAGTTTAGTTTTAGTTAGTTTTGACATTATTTTTAGAGCGGGGCGGCTAGTTTTGATTTGTGTTTTTGTGACGCTTAGATTTAGTTTAGTTTTTATTAGTTTTAGTTGGTTTTACTTTTCTGGTTTCTGCCCTTTTTACTCCTGCACCTGACAAATAAGTCAGGTCTTTGGAAAAGACCACAATAGAGGCGAGCCGACTCAAGTGAACTTGAGCCACGCGAGGCACCACCGAGCGAGCTAAAGCGAACAAGTTGCCACGTCGAACGTTGCGAAGTCCACTTGAGCCGACCCAGGGCCGTTCCAGTTGCGACCCGATAGGCGGCGAATAGTAAATCATGTTCAGGCGAGAGCGTCTTCCCCCAACCACCACTCAACTGGCCAATCACGGTGGGTCGTTGCACGAGTGCACTGGCCAATCACAAGCCGTATGGAATCGAATGACGCGGGTCGACGGCGCGCTGTCCATGAAGTTAGTCTGGGGTGACCTAGATCGGGCCGAGCATGCTCCTTTTATGGGGATCTAGGGCATCCATATATGGTAGATATGGTATTTGTTCCATGGTTAGGCCCAATCCTATGCAACAAACCGGAACATTGCCCAAATATGGATGTCATTTCCTGGTGGAGATATGAGCTCTTGAGCCTGTGTCACCTTTCAAATTTGTATATCATTTATACTTATTATTATTATACCTATTTAATTTAAATTTATTTTATCTTGTCATGGCTGCCAGTTCCCACCTGATGTCGTGTGGGAGTTCAGACTGATCCAGACCGTACTGAATAACTCCTAGCTTGCATAATGTCTTCAGACTAGGACTCAAGTCTAAGATAAACAGGCAACTGTGGCCAGGCACCCCATTGTATCCTCCAAAGATGATGTTATGATCCCCCACAATGCAACCGCAGCTATTATTCATCATTAACGGGACATTTCCCTTGGGCTTAACCTCCTTCCAGGAGAAGGTCTCTGGATTGAATTTCCACAAATCTTTGAAAATTATCTGTGGAAAGGCCAATGAAAATTGGTTACTACCACCAAATATGTACAGCTCTCCATTGTAGGTAAAGGCTGAATGACTCTTGCGACTTTCTGGAAGAGGCTGTGCAGAAGGAGTTTTCAGCCAGAGGTTGGTCTCTGTGTCAAACACTCTGATAGTGTTGTTGTGAAGCATCAAATCACGGTATCCCCCAAATACAAACATCTTTGTCCCGATGATGGTGGCAGAATGAAGGCATGATGGTTCAGTGCCTCTGGTGTTCAGTAAAGTCCATTCCATCGTGGTGGTGTCCAACTTGTACATGTCATTAGTGTATCTAGTCTGATGGTTACATCCTCCATAGATAAACATGAACTTATCTACGACACAGGCTGAGTGGTCCTGCATCCCCACTGGAACGGTCCCGGAAATCCTCGGCTTGAACCACGCGTGGGAGTCGACGTCAAATGCATAAAGCAAGTTGCAGGTCGCCCTACTTATATAGGTCAATCCTCCCCAGATGTAGACAGTATGTCCAACGAGCGCAGACGTGTTGTACATGCGTCCGCAGGGAACTTCAAAGGGACGTTCTCCTCTTCTGGTTGCCACTGGGGCCAATGTCCTCCATCTCAGAGACACTGTGTTGAAGATGTGCACATTGATGTGATCCTTGTATGGAGGTTGACTACAGCAACTTCCAAATGAGTACACGTTGTACCCAACGGTCACTGCATCCGCCCACCATCCATCATTTGCTGCTCCCCTTAGACTAACTGTCCAGTGCATTGTTGGACGGAGCTGAAACTCACCTGAGTATCAACGTATCTGTAACCAAAGGTTTTCAGACGTTGCAGTCGTTGTCCTTTAAAGCTCTTGAGGAATGTCTGTCCCCTGTGATGCTTCAAGCTCTTAACCCTTAGAAGAGCAAAGACGCCAATTGGCGTCTTTGCTTATATTCCGTAAATGAGCAATGACGCCAATTGGCGTCTTTCTATTTTCTTATTAATCTAACCATATTAATATCCTCCGGAGCGCTGTTTAAATCCCTGAGCTTATATTCCAACTACATTACCCATAAAACCCGTGTCACGTGACACCCTGCATCCTTTGCTATAAAACCTGGCCACCCCCCCGGGATCTGCGTGGGGAAGACAGTTTTGGAGTAGTCTATGGTGCGTGTCGAAAGTGAGTGAGTAGTATTATATTGATTGAGCGAGTTTTGTAGCAGTAGTAGTAGTAGTAGTGATAGTAGTAGTAGTAGTAGTAATAGTAGTAGTTAGTTGTAGTAATTTAGGTTTATATTTAGTTTAGATTCTTTAGTTAGTAGTCTGTTGTCTGTCTGTCTTTGTCTGTCAAAAAAACAACAAAAAAAAACAAAAAAAAAGTGTCCGCGTCTTGCCGTCTTATCTGTGTATAGTATAGCTTTAGATCGTTAGTTTAGTGTGTTTATTTTTACCTGTTTAGTGTGTGTCTGTCTGTTGGTTGAGTGTTGGTTTGTCTGTACGTCTTGTTAGTTTATATAGTAGATTACGAGTGTAGTCGGTCAGTAGTCAGTGTCAGAGTGTAGTTCGACATGGCGCCAAAAAAACGCTCCAAGCGTCCATCTCCCCTTCCCTCTACCTCCACTGGTGGTGTGCGCCAAACAACCATGGAGGAACATCTCCGCATGGTCTTCGTCGGGAAGAAGGGCCGGCCCCGTAATCCTGATCCTCTTCCACCTCAGACCGACGAGGAGTTGTCTGGTAGCGACGGAGAGAAGCCAGGAGATGCGGTGGTGCCTCTTGTCCCCCCCGGGCCTGATGCTAAGCCCCTTGTCCCCGATGTCGAGCCTACTGTCGTCCCCGATGTGAAGCTCTTGTCCCCCGTCAAGAAGAAGAGCAGGCAAGCGGCTTCGCCCGGTCCCCAGCCCGGTGGCAGCGGGTTGCAGGATCGCGGCCTTCTCGCATCTACTAGCCCCAAGCCTGCGCCCAGTGTTAGCGGTGTTAGCGGTCCCTCTCCCCGGCCTGGCTCGAGCGACGACACCGTGCTCCGCCGATCTACACGGGTTACGAGGTTTTCCAAGGGGTTTGTCGCCCCCCCCCCCCCAATCTTCCTCCGAAGAGGACTTTGAGCCGTTTCGAGACAGCGATGGAGACGAACCGTCCCCCGATGAGCTCGATGGTAAGAATCTTATTGTCTGAAACATTGTTACGAAAAATGCCAACACATTGTAGCCAACACACATCAAAGCAAAGCAAAGTGTCCATCGTTGTATCCCCCCCCCCCCCACTGCTACAGCGGTGGAGTCCTAAGCGAACCAATGGGGCTTTCAAATAGATCTGTATTGAGCTTGCATGATGATCAAATGAACGTATTGTACCGTGGTTTATATGCTATATATTATGAGAAATGTTCCATTACTTTTTTCCCCATCTATTCAGTATTGTTTTATCGTTTATTATGATCCCTGTTTTTTTGTATTACTTTTCCGCGCCGCTGGGGGAAGGGTGGTGTAATGCAGGCCGCAAAGCTAAGCTAATTCATTATACTACTAAATCTATATAATATTGCGCTTGCATGATAATCAAAATAGTGTATTGTACCGTGGCTTATAGGCAAAATCATATAAGATGATCGCTAGAAATAAATGATTTGGATTATGTAGCATGCACGATAAAACTATCATATAAAAAATGTATTTTGACGATGACGAAGGTTTTCAGGAGGAGGCCGCCATCATGCGGCATGCCCGCATGATGGCGGCACCTTCGTCAAACCTTCGTCATCGTCAAAATACATTTTTTATATGATAGTTTTATCGTGCATGCTACATAATCCAAATCATTTATTTCTAGCGATCATCTTATATGATTTTGCCTATAAGCCACGGTACAATACACTATTTTGATTATCATGCAAGCGCAATATTATATAGATTTAGTAGTATAATGAATTAGCTTAGCTTTGCGGCCTGCATTACACCACCCTTCCCCCAGCGGCGCGGAAAAGTAATACAAAAAAACAGGGATCATAATAAACGATAAAACAATACTGAATAGATGGGGAAAAAAGTAATGGAACATTTCTCATAATATATAGCATATAAACCACGGTACAATACGTTCATTTGATCATCATGCAAGCTCAATACAGATCTATTTGAAAGCCCCATTGGTTCGCTTAGGACTCCACCGCTGTAGCAGTGGGGGGGGGGGGATACAACGATGGACACTTTGCTTTGCTTTGATGTGTGTTGGCTACAATGTGTTGGCTGAAATGGATCAACACTGAATAGATGGATGTGTTGGCCACAATTCGTATGTGATTGGCTACATTTTTGTATGAAGGAATGTAATTGTAGCGTGCACTCCAGCTAAATGATTATTTATTTGTACATATTTAGAACCGGGTGATGAGGAGTGGCACGATGATGAAGATGAGGTGAACAGTGATGTGGATGGAGGTGAGTAACTAGAGAGCTAAATAACTTGTGGATGTGGCTAAAGTCTGTCTGCATTTGGCACTATGGAGAACGCTACACCATGCCTCTAATTGATTGAAATGGTTGTTGTTTTACAGATGATGAACAGCCCATCATCTCGACAGCTGCAGATGCTGCCCCTGTGCCCATGGAAGCAGGTATAAATACAATGCACAGAACAAAATCATGTATATCATTTTATAGTCTCATCACATGTTACAGCTCCACCAGATGTATTCTACATGAATAAAAACAATGTTTTTTATGCTAATAATTGTGTATTCCTGTAATTTAGGTGATGCCAACTCAACGGCTTCGCCAGGGTGGTCTGCTGGTGGGTGGGAGCCACAGGACATCCCGTTTACTGGAGAGCCGGGTGTTCACTGTGACCTCAGTGCAGAGAGTGATCCAGTAGATTTCTTTGAGCTGTTGCTGACCGATGAGCTGCTCCAGTATATTTGCGATGAGACCAACAGATATGCAGCGCAGTCCATCGCAATGGTGTGTATTGTGTATATTCCACATTGATGTTTTCCCAAATTGATGACTTTGTTGTAATTTCTGCAAATAAATCTAACTTATATATCTATCTATCTAGATCCAGGACCCACTCCCACACTCCAGAGTGAAGAAATGGACGGATGTCTCTGTGATAGAGCTGAAGAATTTCTTCGGGCTCTTTTTCCTGACGGGCCTTGTGAGGAAGCCAACCATCGTGTCATACTGGTCCCGGCGTAAGGCTAATGAGACACAGCAGTTCAGGCGCACCATGAGACTGGACCGGTTTCTGCTGATCAAGCGGTTCCTTCACTTCAGTGACCAGGAGACTCCAGACACAGCGGACCGCATGTACAAAGTCAGATATCTTGTGAACTACCTTCTGGCCCGGTTTCAGTCCATGTACACCCCAGAGAAGAACATATCCATCGACGAAGGTGTTATGCTATGGAAGGGAAGACTGGCTTGGAAGTGCTATAATCCGTTGAAACCGGTGAAGTGGGGGATTAAATCCTACTGCCTAGCCGATTCCGCGACGGGCTACCTCTGGAACATGAAGCCATATACCGGAGTAGGCTGTGGGCTGGACACGACCGTGATGGAGCTTCTCGGACCGTTGTCCAACAAAGGCTACCATTTGTACATGGACAATCTGTACAACTCAGTGAACAGGTGTATTATGCTACTGTCTTTGGGAACCCATGTATGTGGGACGATGAGGAAGAACAGGGGGGAACCACCGGAGATGAAGCGGCTTAGCAAACCAGGCGACATGAAGCTGGGCGAGACTCTGATGCGCCACAACAACGACGGGGTGATGCTGTTGGCTTGGCGGGACAAGAAGGTTGTCAAAATGTGCAGCACCATCCACCCACACACGATGGTCACAGTCACTGAGAGGCGTAAGAAAGCCAGAGTGACGCCAGGCGAGCCAGTCAGGGATAAAAAAATTAAGCCACATTGTATCAACGAGTACAACAAGTACATGAATGGTGTGGACAAACTAGACCAACATATCTCCTACTACCCGTTTGCCCGTAAGTCCTACAAGTGGCCTGTGAAGTTTGTCTTTTACATGTTTCAGATGGTGATGTACAATGCGTTCGTGTTGCACAAACTCAAACAGGGCAGGACAAAAACTCTCCTGGACTATATCATGTTGGTGGTGGAGAGGTGGACATCACTGAGACCAGGGAGGCCGGAGGAGGAGGAGGAGGAGGAGGAGGAGGAGGAGGAGGCGGCGGCGGCGGAGGGGGCAGTGGGGGGTGATCGTGCACTCAGGGCAAGAGCAGGTGACGACAATAGGAGACTTGAGGTGCATTTGCGTGGCCATGTGCCAGTGAGAATTGACAAGAGAACCTGCAGGCTCCACCTGCTCAGTAACGGTCCCAATGGTAGACCAATCCGGCATATGACCCTGTATTACTGCCCTGATTGTGAGGTGCCCTTGTGTTTGTTCCCATGCTTCTTCGTTTACCACAAGGACAAGAATATCAAGCACTACTTTGAATAACTGTTCTCTTTTTTTTTCTTTTTTTCTGTCTTATTTTGAAAGTCTACACCCTCAACGTCAATAGAACTGTACCCTGTATAGCCTACACATACAATGTCAACGTCAAAATAGAACTGTACCCTGTATAGCCTACACATACAATGTCAACGTCAAAATAGTGTAACAGTGCGGCTAAGCTGCTTCATCTCCGGTGGTTCAGGGGGGGAGGGGGGGTGGGTGTCCTACACACACACTGTCAACGTCAAATAGAACTGTACCCTGTATAGCCTACACATACAATGTCAACGTCAAAATAGTGTAACAGTGCGGCTAAGCTGCTTCATCTCCGGTGGTTCAGGGGGGGAGGGGGGGTCGGTGTCCTACACACACACTGTCAACGTCAAATAGAACTACCCTGTATAGCCTACACATACAATGTCAACGTCAAAATAGTGTACAGTATGTACACTATGTATTGCATTAGTATTTATTTATTTTCTGTAATTATTTAAAATTATAATGTTTATGTTCTGGTTGTGTTGTTCTGAAGAAATAAAAGTGCACTTTTCCAATTTGAGATACCTGTCGGGCTATTTTTACACTATTCAGAGGTTTATGGTTTGACTAAGCGAGTTTCAACTGTGATTTACTCTGTAATTGTAGATGGTAAGAACCCAATTTTTTTTTTATAATGCAGTATACATTCAAGTCTATATTTTGATACATATCATGGGCACCAAGTCATATCAAAACAATGTCCTTGGATGTGTTTTTTATCAAAACTGTGTTTCTTCGTAACAGGTTTTTGAGATTCATGCATGAATATACAAGGTACTGGTAAGACTATGTAGACATGGTATATATCAAAATGTGCGTTAGAATGTCTACATTTACCCAAAAAAGAATTTGAGTTTCTATCACGTTCCAATGCAGAGCTATGGGAACTTTTAGCTGGATAGGTCAGATTGGTCCTGACTGACCATGCTATTTATAGATGGCAAAATATCTACAGTGGTACATGTGTGAAACTTTTTTCTTTTTCTTTTTTTAACTAGACAACTCACCCTTTAAAATGAGATATGGCATGGGTGTGTACGCCCAGCAGAAAAAAAGTTCTTTAGAAAATAAAACTTCAACTGGTCATAACTTTTTTTGGTTGTCCTAGAAACAGAAAACAGTGTAAATGCAGGCTCTTTTAAATGGCTTCTAACACAAGAACTAAACATTTTATCAACAAAGTTCATTTTTTTCCTGGAAGCAGACAAGTCAAGCTTTCTCTGAAGGTCTTTCGTTGTCACACATTCACAACAGAGAATTTTCAATAAATCATTCAAAAACGCCATTTTTCCATAGAGAAGTCTAAAAACTATATAGAAATCCATGAAACTCTCAAAGAGTTAAAGAATGTCCGTCTCGGTGATGCTTCAAACTCGCTGCTCCCAAGTTGTCCAGCTCTGTGTCCCGCTTGACCTTCTTATATTACCTTCTGACATAACGGTGTCGGCATCACGTCAGACCCAAAACGAGTCACTCGGTTTCCATATGTGGAGCTCCGCGTCGATCCCTGCCCCATACATCATGGAGTTTAGGGATAACGACGACGTCCTATTATGGAGTCCGTGAGTTTGCTCACTCCGACCTCCTGAGCAACTCGTCCGGCCTTTGAATTTCATAGGGTCGACGTCAGCGAGGGCATGCCGTCGCAACGGGTTCCCAACGGTTCCTATAATGGGTTCAGATCCGAGCCAAGTCTCCTGAGGAGGCGCGTATGAAGCCTGTCCTGGACGGGGTATCTGGACGTAAACATCACACCCGTGTGAATTGGTTTAACCAGCTTGTTAGCAGCACTTCCTCTGTAGCATGGTTTAATCCATTTTGGGCGGGAACCCCTTTTGGTGTTTTAAACATTGTTATAATTTAGCTATTGAAAAATAGCAGATCTACAAGCTCACTCAGTGGCGCGCTATGAACTTGTAGGTCTGCTTTTTTGAAAAATAGTTAAAATGTGGCGCAAATCATTGAATATATATTTCAGAGCGAACATTTTAAACTACACTATTTGCTTCTGGGGGGTCCCTGGAACTACATATTTTGAGATGGGGGTCCGTGGCCCAATAGAGATAATTCTGGGGGTCCTTGACATGAAAAAGGTTGAGCACCACTGACATAGAAACATAGGGTTTTTCAGAAAAATGTTAGGATTTAGAAGACTTTCTTTTAATCGACCTCAGTCCAAAATGGGTTAAGCAGCTTGTTGGCATGCAGCCTTCTTCTGCAGCTACTGTACACAGCTGGGATGCTATAAGACGGATTTATTTTCTACTTTTTTTTTGTTTTCATGAGGGAGGAACACGACAACACATGGTGATTTGTTCTGCACTTTTGTGACATGTGTCCTGGTTGGAGGGAGGGAAATAACCCAGTTAAAACTTTCCCAAATGTCAACGGGTGACAGAGGCAGAGCGCAATGCACACGACGGGAAGGAGACGAGGCTGAGAGGGGGAGAGAGAGAGAGAGAGAGAGAGAGAGAGAGAGAGAGAGAGAGAGAGAGAGAGAGAGATGGGAGACGCGTTGGCAGAGGTGTGAAGGATGCCACCATTTTTCTCCTCCGCTCTTCAAAACACATCATCAGTCATTAAGCCAAACACATGACTCACCACCCCCGCCGCCGCCATCCTCACGCACGCACGCACGCACGCACGCACGCACGCACGCACGCACGCACGCACGCACGCACGCACGCACGCACGCACGCGTATCGCTTATATTTGTGCACCAGCAATATCTGTGCTATAATTAAAGATCGGTATAGGCCGCTATCATGCAGCCACTCCTTCGGTTGATTCAATGTTAACACATGCCAATTAAAATGGAATGAGAACGTACGTACGTATGTATATATATATTATGGGTCTGACTTGCGAACATCATCAACACGTGTATTTCGGGGTATAAAACGATTTGCCTACAATTTAGAGTTCACTCCTCTGCAATTTGCTGAAGCCATCACGTCTGCGGTGGATTAATGGAGTGATGGATCCATCTATTATGCCCTAATGGAGGAGACGGGCAGAGAGAGGGATGACGGGAGGAGGAGGAGTGAAGGCGTGGAAATTGGACGGTATTTTACACATGCTATCAAGCTTGTTCATGTCAAGGATCCCCCCCCCCCCCCCCCCCCTCAACCCCCCTCCCCAAAAAAATGAATATGTATTTGGCCCATAGAGTATATAAAGGATAGAGACCGAACTGGAGCGTACCCCGCTATTCATTTCAGTGGAAGTTGCTCAGTGGCGTTTTGAAGCACCCGGAAGACTTCCGGAAGTATAATTATAACTCAATGGCTCGAGCGAGCGGAGGTTTAGCCTAGCCTAGCCCCGGACCTCAATTTTGAGGTCCGGGCTTTTCACGTCATGAACGTCCGTCCACTTCCATTAAGTGCTGCAATTCCACATTTCGCCAGAAGGTAGTGGCATCTTCAACGTTGGATAGCCTTACTGGGGGCTTGATTTGGCCGGATGTCCTTTTGAAAATATGTTGTGCCTGGGAAGATTTGTGTTTGTTAAGATCAGTGTTTGTTTTTGGCAGCACATTTTGATTTTAGTTTTAGTCATAGTCTCTTGAATAGTTTTCATTTAGTTTTAGTCACATTTTAGTCACATTGAATGTTTTAGTGTTAATCTAGTTTTAGTCGACTAAATGTCATAAGATTTTTGTCGACTAAATCTACAGTTGATTTAGTCGACAAAAATGTATTTTGGCGGGCCTTGATGCCGTTGTTACACATGTGTCACGCTGCGACGCGTTGTGAGCTTGTAGATCAGCTATTTTCAGCATGCAACAAAGTGTAAAATGACTTATACTGGATCTCTTGTCCACTAGTCCCTTCCTAGCATTTTAGTCTAGTTTTTATTTGTTGACGAAATTGTCAGTATATTTAGTCTTAGTTTTAGTCATCGTTTTCGTCAGTGAGAAAATGTAGTCGACGAACATTTTTCATCTTAGTTTTAGTCAACGAAATCAACACTGGTTAAGATGGACCTCAAGAACACCCCCCCCCCCCCCCCCACCGTTTTACACATTAGGGCCAGCGGTGGCCTATATACGGGTTAGAGGAGCGCCCTTTGTTGCCGAAAGGTTGCCGGTAAAGTAGCTGCCCACCATTCGGCTTTGTCGAGCGTCTGTGCGAACACAATGGGCTCACACACAGAATAACTCTTCCTATACTTCCGGGCTGCTATCCCTATACTTCCTTCACAGGTGTTACCGATGATACTAATGAAGGCTCTGTTCCATTTAGTGTTCCCAAATGTCAACGGGTGACAGAGGAAGAGCGCAATGCACACGACGGGAAGGAGACGAGGCTGAGAGGGGGAGAGGAGAGAGAGAGAGAGAGAGAGAGAGAGAGAGAGAGAGAGAGAGAGAGAGAGATGGGAGACGCGTTGGCAGAGGTGTGAAGGATGCTACCATTTTTCTCATGTCATTAAGCCAAACACATGACTCACCACACCCGCCGCTGCCGCCATCATCACGCACGCACGCAAAACTTTTTTTTTTTAATTTCATGGACCCCCATAACTCTGAGTGTATACAAATGGAACGGTTGGAATGGTTTCATGTGTACACTCTCAGAGTTACACACCTGTTCGGGTCCATTTGGTTCCAAATTAATCGATTAAAAATCTGGCTTCATTGAAGTGTATGATTGAACTTTTCATGGTCTATATATTGAATTGCTTTAAATGTCCTAGTATAAGAAGGGAAGGGAAGGGAAGGGAAGGGAAGAGAAGAGAAGAGAAGAGAAGAGAAGAGAAGAGAAGAGAAGAGAAGAGAAGAGAAGAGAAGAGAAGAGAAGAGAAGAGAAGAGAAGAGAAGAGAATGACAGAAATCTGAGGAGGCCTGGGGGCGATCTGGTCATTTTCAAAATGGAGGTAATCCATAACAGCTGATGCCACGAGCACATACATTAGAACAGGACGCATTATTGATAAGGCCCAAAGGAACGTTTGGCCTTCAACACAAATAGACAGTGATTAACACACACACACACACACACACACACACACACACACACACACACACACACACACACACACACACACACACACACACACACACACACACACACACACACACGTATGTGTCTGTGATACATGATGGTCGTTATTGATGCTCATTAATACATCAAGGAAGGCAATTATGTTTCTGGACTGTCAAATAGGTCTACATCTATCCTAAGATGCCATCAAAGAAAAGAAGAAATGTTAACTCGAGCTAGGTTTAAACATGAAAGCATGTTTACAGTTGTTGCACAGAAATTAAGTAATTTGACATGAAAAGTAATGCTATTTTTGCAATGTAGTTAAATAAAAAATGTGAAAAAAGCTTGGGGGGAAGATAAATCATCAAGGATTTTTCGGTCATTTGTCTGGAAAATAATTGTGTTGAAAATATCGTGAAAAATCGTATCGTGAACCTCATATCGTGATACGTATCGTATCGTGAGTTGAGTGTATCGTTACATGCTTAGTGGTCAGCCAATCAAATCATCTCAAATTTGGTACACACAAACACACAAAGCTGGGCATAGGAAAAATCACACCCGTGTGAAATGAGGGGCGCTCTTGTCATCGTACATCAATTTATGTTCCAATCAAAATGCCCGTTGCCTGTGATTGCCTAATTCTGGCCAATCGGAATGCCTGTTGCCTGTGATGGGTTAGCTGATTTGCGTGTTTACATATGACGTAAAAAGCTGGACATCTGACGTCATTTCTCTGTTCACCGTCAACGGCAAAACTTGAGACGGGCGGGGACAAATGTTAGACATTTGACATGAATTATCTTACCGTGACGGTCAATGGTGTAATGGGAATATTAGAATGCCAAATAGATCGCCACATATACATTATTATGTGTTTCTCATCCTTCCATTCAGTCTATTCTCACCATTGAGCTCATTCTAACTGAACGGCAGCTGTCAATCTGACAGCTGAGTCTCCATGCTTACTATACCACCATGTCAGCAAATGTGTATTTGTGTAACGTTCTCATCTTTAGAACTTATCCGTATATGACCAACTTAGAATAGCGTCTCTGTTGTCCTCTGGGACCGCTGGGGGAAGCTCTGGAAAGAAGTCATGCTACCATTCTGCTGTACTGACAACCTACTGAGAACTCTGAATAAAGATGATGATGCCTGAGTCCTGCTTCTGATGCTTTCCTCTGCTTACTAATAGTGAGATCAAAAACTTCCAGAACAATGGCAAATCGTGAGACGTGTGGGGACAAAAGCTGTTTATAGAAGAGGCTAACGCCCCATAACAATAGGATGGATGGATGGATGGATGGATAGATGGATGGACGGACGGTATCTAGGCATATTTCCTATACACAATTTATTTTTCCTATTATTTTCTTTCCTCCCAGACGGTGACATTATGGTTTCTCTACATCTGATAGTATACTAATGTGATAGCTTGGGCTGCTTTGATGGTGCTCCTCCTATATATATTAAATAATCTGCAGGCTTTCAATGTGATTCCTTATCGCCTGTGGGACGTGAACGCCATATTTATTTATGAATTCTAATCTTGGCTCCAACAGCTGAAGTTGCATCTCGTACAGTCTGGTTACTCAGACGTATATATTCTCTCACCGTATGAGAGCAGTTGATGATGTGTGCCGTACGTTAATGTCTAATTATTCTCGCCTGGCCAGACGGTTGCCTCCTACAGCTTTCAAAATGCTTCCCGGGCCGTGCAGTCTGGAGCAGGGATGAGGCTCTGATCATGAGTAAAGCGATTGAGTGGATGTGAAGTCTCCCGCCGTCTTTAGAGTCGTGCAAGTGTTATCCTAATATAAATTAAGATCGTCGAAGCATATATAGCTTGCTTCTTAGCAGAAACGAAAATACCAGCTTCCTCTCTCGGATTTATTGTGTAGGTGTAGTTCCAGACTCTATAGAGCATTCGGAATTTGTGGAACGGTTGGTTTTCTGACTAATTTCTAAACGATGCTGTGACACAGTGGCTCTCAACCTGTGGGTTGGGACCCACAGTGTGGTCCCCACACGATTCTGGGGACAGATGACAGTGAAGTGACAATTTAAGGACCTTTTTTAATACCTCAAAAGAAAATAGAGCATCACTGCATCAAAAGTATTTAATCAATCAATAAATAGCATAATACACAAATTAAACGTAGACTTTCATTTTAAATTGTATTTATGTTTTGCTGGTGAAAACCGATTAAATGATCTGTATTATTTTGAGACCATTCCGATACCGATATGGCATTTGTATGGCCGATATGGCCAATTCCGAATATGCTACCGATTAATCGTGCATCCCTGAGGCGTTGTGAGCTTGTCTCTTTTTGTATTCAACCATGTTCAAAATCTGACCCGCGTTTTGCACCCAAAAGAGTGCCTGTGTCCCTGTCCTCTACACTGGTTCCCAAACACTGGCTCGGGAACCCATTTGTGGGACATTTTTAACCCATTTTGACCTGAGATCAGATTCTAAAAATGTCTTCGACATCCTGACAGTTTTCTGAAAAAGCTATGTTTCTATGTCAGTCGTTATTCGATGTTTCAAAAATAGCAGACCTACAAGCTCGTAGCGCGCCACTCGGTGGCGCGCTATGAGCTTGTAGATCTGCTATTTTTCAATAGCTAAAGCATAACATAATGCTAACACCAAAAGGGGTTCCCGCCCAGAATGAGTTTTAATGGGTCTCTTTATTGAGTGGTGCTAGCCACTCCCATAGACAGCAATGTGTGTCCGTATATGTCCGAGTATACCGTCTGTATGTCTGAGTACGGAAATAGCATTTGTTGACCACCAAGTGTCACTGTTGTCACTGCAGCCACGCACGCACATGCACACGCACCCACGCATGCACATGCACGCACCCACGCATGCACACGCACCCACGCATGCACGCACGCACGCACGCACGCACGCACGCACGCACGCACGCACGCACGCACGCACGCATGCATGCACGCATGCACGCACATTACAAAGAGCAATCTGTGTGCAAGCTACTGAAAAGTTCTTATAGCACTGGGATCCATCATTACGCCACACAGACAGATGAGGGCTGCATGGAGGAGCTTAAACAAAGTAAGAACGAAAAGTTGCCACAAACCTCAAAGTTCAACTGAGGTGCTTGAAGAGCAAAAAGATTAACTGAAAAGCAAAACATTCAGCAACACTCAGGGAGAGCTGAACAAACCTCTCGGCTGACAAGAGTTGCGACCCTGCCTGCAAACCTTGACCGTTTGTCGTCATGAAGGCTTTGTGAGCCAAAACACCTGGTTTCATGATTAAAAGTTTGCCGTGCAGGCAGTCCCAATCTCGGATTAGATTTCCCAGCAGTGGGGGGCCGGGACCCATGCATTTGTGGGTCACAATTTTTATATAGCCTGAAAGTACGCAAGCTTTTCTTGGCATAGACGGGTGGATCAAACTAGCGCTTTATAGAGCATTAACGACTTGTGATTTGTGCAGGTCGACTTGCTGTCAGTAAAAGTTGAAGATGAGTCGACATATAATGACGTCATCACATTGAGGCGGGGGGGGGGGGGGGGGGGTTGCGATAGTTTGGAGATAATGTTCTGACTAGTCAATCAGTGGGCAGCAGACAATCAAAGGCGTGCACACGCGCACACGCACGCACCGCACGCACACACACACGCACACACACGCACACGCGCACACCATCATCATCGGCGGTCACTCGTATCCGAGTATGACTGTCCTCCTTCTTGGTCCTTGTGGGTCCTCAGGTGGCGATGGAGGCCGATTCTGGACCCGATTATTCACACATTATACACACACACACACACACACACACACACACACACACACACACACACACACACACACACACACACACACACACACACACACACACACACACACACACACACACACACACACACACACACACACACACAGCTGCACCGAGTTGATTATTAATGGCTGAGACTGAACTCCCGATGCAGTTGGAAACGGAAAGAGTCACTTCTGTGTTCTGTCCGTGACAATAACCAATTCTACAGTTTGTATTCTGTACACACACGCACGTAGAAAAAATAAAATAAAAAAATGTTGAAAAGTGAAAGCTAGCGTCTCCCTATTGGTTCTAGCCTCGCGTAGCCAGCCTTCGTTTGCCTTTGTGATGCATTATTGGCCCAGGCAGATTACGTCTAGCGTGCACCCTCTCAATTGTGGGAGGACTTCACGGCCGAAGTGGTGACGAGCCAACCAGGTTCGTCCGGAACCAGGCTATATAACCAACCAGGGCCCAATATGCAAATATGGGGGCGGGACATTGCAGAAAACTAATTGAACACTGAGAGGGACGAGACTAAATATGCACACAGTGATATTAGTATCGCTACGCGAGGCAACAGTATATTGGTTCACCAACCTATGTGCCCGCCCCCTCCCCCTCCCCCCCTGAAACTGGCTGTGGCATCACAGAAGTTGTGTTGTACAAGCTTGTAGATTGTGCGTGTGCATGTGCGCGTGTGCGTGTGCGTGTGCATGTGCGCGTGTGTGTGTGTGTGTGTGTGTGTGTGTGTGCGAGCGCAATATAATTCCAGGTTGAGAATTGCTCTCTTAGTGCAATGGTTCTCAAATGAATCTGTGTGAAGGGACCCCCCTCCCCATAGTGTGTTTCACTGATTGACATGCTCATGTTAGATTAAATTAACATCCAGTGTTGCCATGTATTGATTCAGTGCCAATCATACAGATGTATCAGTAATCTAGTCTATATTGTTTGGTGGACGATGTCCTTGGTTATTTTCTGATCCGACAATGCACACCGGACCGACATGTATACTGAATGACAGAAGACAATATCAGTCCTGTTAACTTTTCATGTGGATGACGATCATGATGACCTCGTCCGTGTGTGGTGTTATGTGTAGTTCTTTCCATCAGAGAGAGAGAGAGAGAGAGAGAGAGAGAGAGAGAGAGAGAGAGAGAGAGAGAGTGGGAGAGAGCCAGAGAGAGAGAGAGAAGCTGCTCTTGTCAGAGCTGTCACATTAACAATAAATGATTTGATGACGGACTCACACACACACGGCTGACGGCTTTAACCCATTTTGGACTGAGATCAGATTCTAAAAATGTCTTCTACATCCTGACAGTTTTCTGAAAAAGCTATGTTTCTGTGTCAGTCGTTCTTCGATTTTTCAAAAATAGCAGACCTATGAGCTTGTGGATCTGCTATTTTTCAATAGCTAAAGCATAACATAATGCTAACACCAAAAGGGGTTCCCGCCCAAAATGGGTTTTAACTGTAATGACAAGGGAATCACTATATGTTGGTCTACCGCAGTGCTTCTAAAACTTTTTTCAAAGTCAAGGACACATTGACATTTTGAAGCGTGCACACTTGAATTACTATATGCCTGTGAGGGGGCGCTCCCTGCAAATATTGACCATTTTGAGAAAAATACATTGGCCTCTATTTTAGTCCATGCTAAACCCCTTATGCGTACACTGCTTTTATTTGCCTTTTTTACTATTTTGAAGAAAACATTTTTGAATAGTTAAAATAGCCAATCTGCAAGCTCACAACGTGTCGAATGTAGATCGTTTAGTTGAACCAAACTTTGTGCGTGTGTGTGCGTGCGTGCGTGCGTGCGTGCGTGCGTGCGTGCGTGCGTGCGTGCGCTCTCTGCATAGAGTATATAAAAGGATAGAGACTGAACTGGCGCGAAGCTCCGCCCCCCCAGCTATTCATGTCAGTGGAAGTTGCTCAGTGGCGTTTTGAAGCACCCGGAAGACTGCCGGAAGCACCGTCTCAGAACGTCTACTTCCGCATTTGACCACCAAATTGTGGTGGTCAAATGCGGAAGTGCAACCGAGCGCTCAATGTTAAAGCCCAGCTGCGCGGGGTTTCCCGGTCATGAATCCACGGGTCCGCCTGTAGTCCCTCCTCCTACCACTAGGGCCCAGTGCTTCAACGTTGAATAGCCTCACTGGCCCCTTGGCTCTCTGCCATATGCGTGTGTATGTGTGTCCCCCACACGGCTCTTGGAACACAGGCTCTTTTTTCCATTTCGTGCAAAGTAACATTTTTGGACATACAACGAACAATTTCTACGCGACAGTATATACTGTATAATATATATATATATACTCCAGGGTCTTGAGTCACTGCATATTATTATATATATTTAGCCGCCGCCTGTCACTGAGCATGGTTTCCTGAACAAAAAGGTGTGGAAATGGAGCAGCAGTGAACATGAACATGGAGTTGAAGTCGCTGCACGGAGGGGATAATAAAAGCTTCTCACCGTCTGCTCTGAGAAGCAGGAGACGCTTCCCTGATCAATTCCCCAGTAGCCTCATAATCACCAGCCACCCACACTGATTCACTGACGTGAATGAAGGGAAGTGTCAGTCGGAAAAGAAGCGGTGGGTTTCCGAAGCGTCAGGCGTGTGTCGCCATTATTCCATCCCGGGCGGGAATGGGTTCTATACAAGCTCATACCGCGGCACTCTCTGTGCCGCGCTACAAGCTTGTAGATCTGCTATTTTTGAAAAATCGTGAAAATGTGGCGCAAATCTTTGATTTGGTCACACCAGGCCACAACACCATCCTATGACCATCGATGGCTCAGCCGTATAGAGGGTAGCAAGCACAACATTCTTGGGAGCGACCTGACTGTCCCAGCCCTGACCATGTTCTGTTCTATAGAGGCACCATTGAGAGCATTCTCACCTATTGCTTTACCTCCTGGTATGGAAACAGCACAGCTGAGGAGAGAAAACAGCTGGACAGGACGGTGAGAACAGCTAGTAAGATCATCGGTACCTTGCTGCCCTCCCTGGCAGACATATACCAGCAGAGGTGCTCAGGTGCATGAAGAGAGCAACTGGCATCATTGAGGATGCCACCCACCCCTCTCACAGCCTGATCTCCCTTATGCCCTCTGGGAAAACGGTACAGGAGCATCAGTGCCAGGACGGAAAGGATGCGGAGCAGTTTCTTTCCCCAGGCGATCAGACTTTTTTAAACACCCTGGTAGATAGAACATGAACTGATGACATGAACTCTATGTTCACTTTTTAAATGTTTTTCTTATTCTATTTATCTTTTTTTATGGATTCCTGTAGTTTTTTAGGACTTATTTATATTCAGAGTATTGTCTTGCACTTGATATTCTTGTATGAGCCTGTGCTGTCTTTTAACTATAGGAGAAACGTAATTTCGTTTTTTTTCTGCTGCTGCAGTTGGAAAGAATGACAAATAAAGCAATCTTGAATCTTGAATATATATTCTTTCAGAGCGAACGTTTTTTAACTCAAATCTTTGCTTCTGGTGGTGGGGTCCCTCGAACGACATATTTTCAGATGTGGGTCGGTGGCCAAATATATATAATTGTGGGGCTTCTTGACATGAAATAGATTGAGAACCACTTACATAGAAACATACGTTTTTCAGAAAACCGCCATGATTTATAGAAGCCATTTGTAGAATTTGTTGTCAGGTCTTCTTAATGGATTAAGTATAGTCACGATCGATCGATCCCCCGTTCGTTGATAATTACAGTGCCGTTCACTTTAGAAGATTCCTTTCCTTTAGAAGATTTACAAAGACTAAAACTAAGCTAAAAACTAAGTAATTTCCTATACATAGGAAATTATGACACATACTTATGAGACACATATGACACATAGTCCGGAACAGTTTAATGAAAGGAAAAGTCTTCAACAAAATTCTACAAAGGGGACCCCAAGCCAGGACAACGTTTTTTTGGGCTCTGTCCACTCTATACCTGAGTTTTCCCAGAGGCAGGAACGATATAAACTTATTTTAGCCATTGTGAAAAAGAAGGTGCCTTATCCGATTTCCAATTAAGGATGATTAGTTTACGGGCTAATTGTCAACAAAAAGTAAAAGAGTAAAAGCGCATGACATTTATAGTTGGCTGAAACTTTAAGCATTTCAGAGATGACTAAAATATGACTCATACTAAAGTACATTTTATTCAAAAGACTATGACTAAACTAAAATAAAAATGTGCTACCCAAATCAACACTGTCTCTAAGGTTCTCTCTGTATAACCAGCCAATTGTTCCGCTATGGCACCACTCCACCACTTTCAGCTCAGCTGGCACCTTATTGTCTGTGTATGACACGATTCAGTTGGCTGCCGACAGGCACAATTGCAAGCCGCGTGTTTACTGTGAGATAATCACATCCGTGAGACATGGAGGACTCAATGTCAGGCAGGTATATACAAACCAACTGCCAAAGACTACAGCTGGCATGACAAGCAGACGGGCATGTCTGCAATACTATACAATATATGCACATTCTAAACGATATTGAGAATGTGTTTCAATTTGCTTTCTATTGCCCGTTGTACCATGAGCTACGTCGAAAGCTATAAAACAGGTGTAAAAACATCGATATGATGTGGTTAACCCATTCAGGCCTGATGTCGAAATTTTAAAAAAAAAGTTTTCTAAATCATTACAGTGACTATAGTGTACATGAGGACTCTAGTTTCACCTGGGCTCACATTGTGGAAAACACACTGTCAACACAAGCTACTGGCACTGCAGCATAAAGTAAAATCAATGTGTTTTTTGGGTGTATGAAGGAACAAGACACAGCCCAGTTTCAGGCAAGGACATCTCGATTGAGGGAGCACTGTATTTCCAATGGAGGAAATAAACGAGTAAGTATAAATACTGGACTGGTATATACTTTATGCTTCTACTCCACTACATATCAGAGGCACAGGTTTTACTCCACTACAAGTATTTAGACACTTCAGTTACTAGTTTGCATTATTGTTACAAATATTTGAAAATAGGCTGCTGTGATCTGGTATTTCCGAAAAATGGGTAATGTCATTGTGCATAATTGCGAACGCAATGAGCGATTACTATGTAACCTGGACAGAACTGTCTGTCTGTCTGTCTGTCTGTCTGTCTGTCTGTCTGTCACGTTGTGACACCACCCGCCCGCCACCAGAGGGCACAGCTGTATCTCACACAAAAAAACACGCACGCGCACACACACACACACACACACACACACACACACACACACACACACACACACATACACACACACACACACACACACACACACACACACACACACACACACACACACACACACACACACACACACACACACACACAGTAGAAAACTTAAAAATAAAACGTAAAAAAAACTATTGTGGTATTGCTACTTTGAGTACAACAAAAAAAGAAATCACACCCGTGTGAAGTGAGGGGCGCTCTTATCGTCATACATCATCTCATTCCAGCCAATGAGAATTTGTGTCCTCACCTTCGTCTTCAACGTTTGTGTTTACACACAAACACTCAAAACTGGCCATGCATTGTCAATGGCATTCAGTGTTTGTGTTTGCAGTAAACACTCAAAGCTGGACATAGGAGGAGCTATAGCGCCACCGGGGGCCCCAGTGGCACCACTGTGCCTTTCTGCTTTGGAAGAGAGTGGCCAATATTGATTGAAGTGTCCAGTAGGGCAATGCAGGAATAATGCACAACAAAATACTACTGCTGCTTTATAGAGCACTGGATGGTTGAAGGCCAAAATCAATGTGTGATGTTCTGCTATACAGTACATTATCCCATTTTGGGCGGGAACCCCTTTTGGTGTTAGCATTATGTTATGCTTTAGCTATTGAAAAATAGCAGATCTACAAGCTCATAGCGCGCCACCGAGTGGCGCGCTACGAGCTTGTAGGTCTGCTATTTTTGAAAAAATCGAAGAACAACTGACATAGAAACATAGCTTTTTCAGACATTTTTAGAATCTGATCTGAGGTCAAAATGGGTTATGAACCCTCCACACCTCTCAGGTTGTCTGGGACACGACTGCTTTCTGAAGGAACCTGGAGTTTAGGCTTATATCCACATATCCGGAACAAGAAAAATGTTAAACCATTTTGGACTGAGGCTGAATCTAAAAAAATAAATAAAGTGTCTTCTAAATCCTAAAGGTTTTCTGACAAAACTGACAAAATACTACTGTATGTCAGTGGTGCTCAACCATTGTCATGTCAAGGACCCCCACAATTATCTGTATTTGGCCGTGGACCCGCATCTGAAAATATGTTGTTCCAGTGGGACCCCCCCCCCCCCTCCCTCAGAAGCTTTGAGTTAAAAACATTCACTGTACAATTATACATTCAATGATTTGCACCACATTTTCAAGATTTTTCAAAAATAGCAATTTACCATTATAGGCATTTAGCAGACATTCTTATAGAGCACTGGATGGTTGAAGGCCAAAATCAATGTGTGATGTTCTGCTATACAGTTACATTATGAACCCTCCACGCCTCTCAGGTTGTCTGGGACACGACTGCTTTCTGAAGGAACCTGGAGTTTAGGCTTATATCCACATATCCTGAACAACTTACTTACAGTACTTACTTAAAGGGATAGTTCAGATTTTTTTAACTTAAGTTGTATGAAATACTTGCCATTAATATAGTGGTTGCAACTGTATTAATTGATTGCCCGAGTCCCATGGTGGGAGTTCTGCTCTTGTTTTGGTCAATATTAAGTAGTTCCGGTCTTTTGTGGGGGGCACTGGGGCCACGCAGTAAAAGTAAATTAATCCACAAAACGAACGTAATTTGTATTGTTGACCTATTTCTAAAATATTAGCGCGACTTTCGTTCAACTTTGACCCCACTATCACATGGAACTATTTTTTGGGCGTAGTGATATGGACACAAAAAACATATTTCTGTGTGATAGAGGGGTAAAAAAATAACGAAAGTTGCACTAATATTTTAGAAATAGGTCAACAATACAAATGACGTTAGTTTTGTGGATTAATTTACTTTTACTGCGTGGCCCCCAGTGCCCCCCACAAAATGACCGGAACTACTTGATATTTCACCAAAACCAGAGCAGAACTCCCACCATGGGACTCGGGCAATCAATTAATACAGTTGCAACCACTATATTAATGGCAAGTATTTCATACAACTTAAGTTCAAAAAATCTGAACTATCCCTTTAAGCCCTTTGCTCCTCTAGGGTGCATAGGCCGTTGACAAATTAGCCGTTCTTTCGAGATCTCCCCAGTTGAGCCCACTCTCTGCCATTTCTGCGTCGATACTTCTTTCCGGAACAAGAAAAATGTTAAACAATTTAGGACTGAGGCTGAATCTAAAAAAAAAAAGAAAAGTGTCTTCTAAATCCTAAAGGTTTTCCAGGTAGCCCCTCATCCTCGCAACGCCGATAAGCATTTTTTTTACAACCTTATACATTTAGATGCCATTGAAAATATTTGTATTAAAAATCTTCAGATTTCACAACGCGCTGACACATTTTCACAACTTTTTTTTAAGATGCTATCTCAGAATAAATGTAGACCTATTGTGCAGAAGCATAGAGGCCTACTGTAGCGTAATTGCCTTAGTCCTTGCATGCATCAGCTGAGTTTAATTTCCATCCAAAAGCCCTTGAATGATGGAATGTGGATTTAGGATTACTGTGATTATGGTAAGCTAACATATCACAGTACATAGCATAATTAACAAAAAAAATAAAAATTTACTTAAAATAGAAAATAAAATAAAAAGATCTGAATTATTTGGCGGACCCCCCTGGCTACGCGTCGCAAACCCCACTTTGGGAACCGTGGGCCTACCGTGGACACCCGTTTGTAGTATTCTTGTGGGTCTTGTTTTCCCCTGCTGTAAGCGCACTGTGATGCGCATCCATGTCTTATTGGCCCCATACTGTTCTGTACAGATGAAAGACAAATGGCTGCATGCTTGTTAAATTAAATTAATCAAAATGGTGAGTTAAGCAAAAAGGATTTTTTGTACACGTGTCTCTGAGAACTGAGAAACAATGGAAGCAGGCGGGAGCTCTAGGCGGCGCGTTGTTGTCAATTAGAGACACTTGATGAAATATTTATCCTCCAATGTTTATTTGCTCCTGCTTGGCAGACCGTTTTCATCTCATCTGTCAAGCCCTTTTCTTCTCCTGTTATAGGCTACGTGTTGCTTGATTGTCAGCTGATTGTCAGCTGTGCTGCAGCATGGGCCCCGTTAGCCAGATGTCTGTCACTCTGAAAAGCACATTCTATGGCAATATTATGGTCTGTAGTGTGTTGTTTGTTTTAAACCCACTGCCCGCCAGGATTAATTAATCTATTTATCGCGCATTGCCAAGGGTTTATCGCGCGCAACCCTTATTTTGAAGAGCCAAATATCCGTAACCGGATGTTACGATGACATAATGCTGTGTGTGGTGGTGTCTTGACCGGTTGTTGTTCTCTCGCTCGGTGCAGAAAGTACCCGACCGCGAGTTTCACAGTGCCTGCTGTGCGCCGCACTGCGACGCGTTTTGAGTTTGTAGATCGGCTATTTTTTGCTATGACAGTAATATGCAATCCTGGGCAACTGACCATGAACTTGAACTTGACGGTGATCTCCGTCTGGGGCCCTTAAACTGTTAATGTTCGCACCTCTGGCCCGATTTCAACCAGAGTTTAACTTAAACATTTTGAGATCCGTTTGTCTTTGTATTTCAGTTGGTAGGGCGTTCCACAAGTGTGTCCCTTGTGGTCCTTTTACCCGAGGGCATAGGTAAAAGGACCAGATAGACCAACTAGTAGGGTCACAAGGGGGATCAGCAGCCGGCAACCTCCAGGTAGCAAAGCGTAACACCACATTTGGTCAGTCTTCTTACTCAGTACAAGGGATACACTTGCGGAATGCCCTTAAAAAACAGAGACATGTGTCGGGGACGGTCCGCCTATAGTGACGCAATTTTGTAGGTTTCTGCAGCTGTGCTGCAGCATGGGCCCCGTTAGCCAGATGTCTGTCACTCTGAAAAGCACATTCTATGGCAATATGTGATCAGATTTGACTGAGAGACTGCTTAAACGTGTAGCTAGGTGTAATGTTAGAGACCACAGAAGTGAACCTTTCAAGCCTGTTTTCTCAACTCGCTGTTTTCTGCAAGACATTACTCTATAAGCCATATCTCCAAAACTGGTGGGTCAAACTGAACAACCAATATGTCAATTTGAAGCTATGATTCCCTGCTTTCATATGACGTGAAAAAACGAAAATTCAAAAAAATCCAATGGCAGTCCCTCAGTCAAATTTAGTCACATATGGTCTGTAGTTGTTTTAAACCCACTACCCGCCAGGATTAATTAATCTCTCTCTCTCTCTCTCTCTCTCTCTCTCTCTCTCTCTCTCTCTCTCTCTCTCTCTCTCTCTCTCTCTCTCTCTCTCTCTCTCTCTCTCTCTCTCTCTCTCTCTCTCTCTCTCTCTCTCTCTCTCTCTCTCTCTCTCTCCTCTCCACACACACACCAACACACGCTTTCAGCTGTCAAACTCGACAGAATATAACGATAGCCAAGAGTCGTTCAAACACTCTGAACCCTGAATACTGTGAACAAAGCAGAGTAAAGAATTCATAATCAAAGCCCTTTCGACTGTAAGCTGCAATGCCAAGTGGGCCTGGCAGAGAAAACCAACAATGCACACATAACATAACGTTTGAAGGTGAATCATCCAACAGAATAAGCCCAAAGAGACTCCCAGTCATTATTAGATATATTATTAGCTTCAATTCTGTGGCCAGGAGAACAGACGAAACCACGCACATAGCAGACTATGAGGGCGTCATCACATTGATTAATTCCCAGGCAGCTGAGCCAATCAAAGCCAATCAGATTGCTTGTATTTATTTCTTTATTTTTGTTTTAACAAAAGAGCTTTTTTTTTTTTTTTTTTTAACAAAATATCTGATTTTTTTTTTTAAGTACCCTTAACGAGACATAAGAGAATAACCAAATTCAAATGTAACCGAACGTCATCAGTGCTGGAGTTTGCATGTTCTCCCCGTGTCCCCTAGGGTAGGTACCATCAAAAAAACATGCCGTAATCCTGGTCTCTAAACACCCCCCCCTGGCCAGCCAGGGCGCCTGATGGAAGGGAAAGGAACTGGTAAGAATAACGTGTTCTTTCCAAGCGCTACGTCCAACCAGGAAAACTCTCCCCTGTCAGGTGTAAAGAAGCAGCTTGGACTCGTCATGCATAGAAGGAAGCATGAGGCCAGTCCGCTCCCCCCCCCCCCCAGGTTGGCAGAGGAACTGTAGCGCCCAGGATTACATAGTCGATACATGTCAATTACATAGATGATTGACACTGGGTGAAAAAATGGGTTGCAAAATCGTGGGATAAAAGTTATAGATGGATATAGTTATAGTTATAGATTTGCGGTTTCTTTTTTTTATCCGATTTTTCAATTTAGAATGTTTGGGAACATTCCCTAGTGCACGCACGCACACACGCACGCACGCACGCACGCACGCACGCACACACGCACGCACGCAAGCACGCACGCACGCACGCACGCACCCACGCACGCACGCACACACGTATATCCATAATTATTTGAACTTTGTTTGTTATTTTTTTAATTAAATTGATGCACTATAGGGCCTAGACTTCATCATACAGTGAAGTATGGTGTAACAGCCCTTGGCTGTTTTGATTATGTTTGATTAATGGTGATAAATATATATAGAGCTGATGCTATATATATATATATATTAGTAGGCTTGCTTAGCTGGTATTAGGTTATAGGAGGAGCGCCTATTATGTTGCCTGGTACTGGTTGTGGCTTCTGTCCCCTGCAGGTGATAAGCGTTGTGTCCCTAATGTGTTGCCGTCCTGAGGAGGGCCTGGCTTGGAGCCTGATCAGCCCTCGGATTGGTCCTGTGGCAGCTCAGGCCTCGCTTCCTGGACTATAAAGCTCACTCTCTGCCTGGACTTCGGGGTGGGAACACTGCTGCGTGTGGCCTTCCCTCCAGCCGACTGCTTATGTGTTTCATGTCAGGTTTAGTTGTACAGTAGTTCCATTTGTCTGTGTGTTAGGTTGTGTCGTTTGGTCAACAGTCATGTAAGTCATTCCATAATTCTGGGCTCACAGAGCCACTCTGTCCATCATTTCGTCATGGACTAAGCCACTTTGTATTTATTCTAGCAAAAGTTGTGGATTGGCTATTTTCACTATTTTACAATGTTGTTGAAATAAGAAACGGACCAACAAAAGGAACGGTTTTGGACACACAAGGTTTCCAACGACGACACATCTGAGGTAAGTTGGAGCCAGAGTAAACACAGAAAAGTTTTCATAAAAGAATATTAAGCCTTCATCGCTGCTTTCTCCAGCTAGCGTTCTCTGTGTAGATGAGCTCTTTTCTCAAGCCTCCCCCCAGGGCTGTGTGCTTACGCAATAAGCTGCCTGCGGCTGCCTGTGAGAGGCACGCTGAATTCTAATGAACGCCATCTCTCAGACATGACAGCCAAGCTGTGGCACAAAGCACAACACACAAACACACCCGAGAGAGAGAGAGAGAGAGAGAGAGAGAGAGAGAGAGAGAGAGAGAGAGAGACGCACACAAGAAACGGGTGGTGGTGAAGGAAGCTTGCCTCGGCACGGCACGTGCGCGCGCGACTAAAATCATTTACCCACGCCGGCGTCAGTGTTGCCATGTTTTCCGAGAGAACAAACAAGCAACCAGGTGTATGAAAAAAGCCCAAAGGAGACGACTAATAGGCCACTTGAGCATGAGCATGCGCGAGCGCACACACGCACACACACACGCACACACACAGAGAACAACCAGATTATAATAAGCCAATAATAAGAAGACTTGGCGACACTACACACACAATGCTACAAAAGACACAAAGACAACGTATAAGATATCACTGCGTTGCTGTCGGAGCGTTGATCATTCATTGACGTCAGCTGCGCACGAGCGAGAAACAATATGAAAGAAGATACCGGTTATAGCCTGGGGTTAAAAAGAACACAAGAACTGCGGCTGACTGGAATTAATTAGTTTTCCCTTCCCTCCTCAAACAGGAATCGTGCGGGGAGAGAAAGTGAGCGGAGACGGTTCTTCTATTAAGCTTCATCTCATGAAATGGTTTCGCTCTGGGGGAGCGCCCGCGGCCTGATCGTGCCAGGGGATCCCACGGGCGAACCATTTCACTCATTTGCTCAAAGAACCGTGGTTACTGAAGTAACCTCCAGTTAAACAACACTCGGTGGATCTGTGTAGCTGCGGGTGAAGCCAGCTCACATCGGAAGTAGATTGGGAACGATATAAGTTGGGAACCTATAGTGTGCAATACCTGTTGTCATAGCACCCGTTTTAACCACCTGTGTCCCTTTTGTGCCCATATATGGAAATATGTCTGTCTGCCTGCGCAAACTGACTGTGAACCGTGCATCAAATGGCAGGCGTGGGGTTGCCACGGCAACCAATTGGCTGAGGCAGAGGCTGGGAATTCTACAGGTGAGGGGACTTAGGCTGATTAGGCCCACTGGCAGAGTCTTTTGTGGCGGTACTGGACAACCATGCATCCAACCGACTCGAGGCCGGGCACTGCACTCCCTGTGGTGGCGTGGAACGTGTGTGTCAAATATGAACATGGATCTACAAGCTGTATAGTGCAGCATAAAGTGAGTGCTATGAGCTTGTAAATCTGCTACTATTGAATAGCCAGAGTAAATAAAATAAAATACAAGTTTTAGTTTTAGTTTAGTTTATTAAGGATCCCCATTAGTCTACACCGTAGTGGAGACTATTCTTCCTGGGGTCCAGGCAAAAATGACATCACAATACAAATCATAAAATGCAGTACAGCCTGATCCATGTTTCTGAACAAACACACAAACCTAACCGTTTGTATGTGCAATGGTGTATTAACTTTGTATTTAGGGTTTCTTCCTGGAGGCTGAACCCTTGACAGTCAAACGGGCCAATGAAATAAACATTAATATAGTGACACCACACTATCAGCCCCTCCCCTAACCCCTCCCCCTTTATCATACAACTACAGCTGTGGGTGCGGCTTCAGTTCAGGTGGATCACCACCCATCACCACCCACCAGGCAAACCAGGCATACTTAATGAACTGGTGGGCGTGCCCACATAAAAACAACATTTTAACAAATACTGTACACTTTTTTGAAAAAACGTATACCTCCTTATATAACAATAAGACCTGATGATCATGTTTTAGGGTGGAAAAAAATCACGGCACTCCATCTTTAATGTTTGTGTTAGGGACAAGATGACGTAAATTGTCCCCCCATTGTCAATGGCGTTTTTAAAACAAACATTGAACTAAAAACAAACATTAAACCTCTATATAGGAGGGGCTAGCGCCCCTCGAAAATAATATACAGTTCAATCTAAAGTGGCACAGCTTCCCGGTTTGAATGGGTTAATGTAAAGTTCAGCAAGAGGGCTAATAATAGGTTGCATTTCCGCGCGTTCAAACAGGTATCTAAGATTGCACCAAAGGATTTAGCGAAACCTCTCTGGAGTCACAGAAACATGCTTTATAAATAACGTCATTCAATGTATTAACAACACTAGCCTGGGGTCCACCTATGCTTTCTATGGCATAGGCAGCTCCCGGCAGAATCCGCCAGGAGAATCTAGACACAGCTGTGCAACATGAGACTAATTAACCGGCTGCCTGCCGAACACATGGAACACGAGAACCTACTCTTTCGAATTGTGTTTAATCGCTTTTTGATCGGTTTCGATGGCTAGCTGATGTTGCTACCGCAAACGATACTCTGGGACACAAAACACACAATGGCCGCGCACACACAATTTTGAAGATGCGCGCGCATCCACTTCCATTCTAAGCCCTGCATCGAAAGCCCTGTATCTCAGAAACGACATTGAGGGGAAGTTTCTGGGCCAGACAAGCGTTTTCAACGGCCTGTAGCAGGCGCTGTGATACTCGCGGTCGGCTTTATCCACCATCGACCGAGAGAACAACAACCGGTGAAGACACCACACACAGCAGTTTGTCACAGGAACATGCTATTACGGATATTTGGCTCTTCAAAGTAAGTGTTACGCGCGATAAAACCCTGGCAGTACGCGATCGAGGGATTAATTAATGCTAGCGGTAAATGGGTTTTAATTAGAGCGACAGAGAGAGAGAGGAGTGTGTGTGTAAGTGTGTGCGTGTGTGCGTCAATTTAACAAAGGTGCAGACGATCAGAAATCAGCAGAGAGTGATCGACGCTTGCGCTACTCTATGCCGAATTGAAGTTTGAAGACTTCTTTTGTCTCCCTGGAAATAAAAACGTCTAGGTTTCCGAGGCTATAACAACACAGATTCCACCACAGCAAACATAATATAGTTGCAGACCCATTCATACAGGCTCATGGCTTAATTCGCAATGAAACATCTTCCTCAATCCAAATAACAATTGCATCGGCTCTATATAATTGCCTCATTGAATTCTGTGTCAAGTTATACTCATACAAACAAACAATGCTTCAAATTATATTTATTTTCTGGCAAAGTAATTGCACAGAAATAACAGTAAGGTACGGACTTTTAGACTGCATAAGAAATACTGTTGAGAGGCATAACAGCAATTCAGCAGGAAAGTGTATAGCTTTCAAGATTGATATCCTAATTGCTACCGTAATACACTAGTTAGGTTCCCTGCACCGTCCCCTTGGAATGAGGAATTGTCCCATATATATGGAAACAACAATACGTGTCCCTTGTTGAACTGATACTGGTTAGTATTGCTTTAGCACGTCAGAGTCTGAATAGCGAGAGTGCCTGATAGATAATTTTGAGTAAGTTTGGTGGATGGAATTGTCTAAATGTTCCCTTTGGCCCAGACCGTGTTCATATTTTGTCATCTTGCCCTTTTACCATCAGTTTTATCATCAGCCTACTGCCTGTTTACTCTGGGTTGTTCTCCTTATCCTATTTATGTCATGTCACCATCCACAGGCCTAATCATCTCAGCCCTATATTATCCTTTATATTATTTTATCATATATATTATGGGTTGCCTGACGCCAAGTTAAGATTCACTGTCTGTCCCCAGTCAAAAGTTAACTCGCATACTGAGAGGTCTGTTTTGATGTGGGACTGCATGTATTTGACCTTGGTGCCTAGTGAGAAAGTAGATAAGAGTATTTCTCTCTGTCGAGAGTTTACAGCGAACAGGGAAAGAAATGTTATCTTCAGGTTGCCATAGCAACGCCAGCCTCAGTGCTTTCCCGGTCTATGGCCCTCAATGACGGAACCAAGGAAGCTGTCCAGTCTCATCATCCATGTGCTGGTCCAATGAGCGCTTGACAACCAGTACCAGCGTAGCCTAGTGCGGAAATTAACTATCCATTCAGCCAATGAATGTGTTTCAACAAATGACGTATTCTACAGTATTAATGCCTGGCACATGTTGTGTCCGGCAGAGAGAGAACCCTGTGCTTTTGTTGCACAGGGTGAGAGTTTTTTGTAATTTGGCTGTATGTGGATCTGTTCTGTCTCTCTGATCTGAAAATGAATAGACATTAATCATATTGCTCGGACTGGACAATCCTTCTTCCTGGTGGTCTCATCTTTTATTGGGTACTTAAGGTATTTTTCTAAAAGAGTATTTCCTGCTCAGATCAACATTTGGAAGTTGATCTTTCTGCTTAAAGTAATCCTGTTAAAGCTAATTGTTAACTTGGTCATCTAAAAGATTTGGTAACCATTTACCATTGTCAGAGGCTCTCTGCCTAGTGTTGATCATTGGTGAGTCATTAATTGTCCCTTCTGCATTTTATATGCGACTAATTGGCCTTCCCTTATCTGTTATCTACATTATATTTATGTAACAGTGCCATTGCCTAAACCTGTGGTTTTCAAGCATGTGGTCCGGGGACCAGTGGCTAAATGATGCAGAGCTGGTAACCACATGGACCCCTTATGAATCTTTAACCTATTTTGACCTGAGATCAGATTCTAAAAATGTCTTCTACATCCTGACTTCGATTTTTCAAAAATAGCAGACCTACAAGCTCGTAGCGCGCCACTCGGTGGCGTGCTATGAGCTTGTAGATCTGCTATTTTTCAATAGCTAAAGCATATCATAATGCTAACACCAAAAGGGGTTCCCGCCCAAAATGGGTTAACTCTTGGGAGTGTGAAATGAAACCAAATGTTTTCATGTTACGCTCGCAAGAGGTAACTTATTGTTAAACATCTGCATGACCTTAAAGGCGTAGTGAAACGGAAATGGTGGACATTTTATTTTGAAGTCTCAAGTTGAAACACCGCTATGAAGTTTCTGAACCAATCAGAGCGTCGCATCCCTTCAGGGGATGGGACGGTAGCTAGGGACGGGTAGCTATGCTACGCAGGACAGCGTGTGGAATCTGTGGATGTTTGTTTACAAATCTGATACTCGGCCAGCTTTACCAGTTTACTCTTAATGTGGCTTATTTCTACCCTATAATGTTTTCAGATACATTTTTAGCGTGATGATTAAGTTGAAACCGAGTAATACACTCTCTGGATGTTATCTTGAATGGGAATACAAACGGAAGATTTCTGTAATCAGTAGCAGCTGTGCAGCCTGTGCTGGACGGATGCGGAGATATGGGGAATTAAACTGGTGAGCTTCATTTGTATTGCCTTTTATCGATGTTGGCCTCGACACGTCATCACGCAGCACGTTTTTGTTTTCAGGAAGTAATACAAAATATATTTTTATGGACGTTTGATATAAAAACACACAAAAATGAGAATTTTCCCACTTTTTTGGCATCCATTGTTAGGTATGACCATATGATGACCACGGATATGGTCTAAAAGTGTGAACAACGTATTTTTAATTTCACTACACCTTTAAGTCTAAACAACTAGAGAAAGTTGAATAATTGTTATTTTGATATAGAACGTTTGGCCTAATCTTATCCAACGACCACAAAATATTCTGCGTTTTGGGTGAGAGGCAAAATCTCCTCAAATGGTGTTCCGTGGCTCAAAAATGACGAATATATAATGGCCCTCGATATGAAAAGAGTTGAAAAGCAATGGCCTAAAACCCTTCAGGGCTTTGGTAATTGGTTGTGGTATTGCTACTTTTGCATATACGTAATAAAACATGTCTCAGTTTTTCTTCCACCACTGGCTAATTAGCAGGCTAGTCAGGTGTGTCAGTTCCCCCCCTCTCTCCCACTCCCCCCCCCCCCCCCCCCTCTCTCTCTCCCCCTCTCTCTCTCTCCCCCTCTCTCTCTCTCCCCCTCTCCCTCTCCCTCTCTCTCTCTCTCTCTCTCTCTGTCATGTTACCTCACAGCGCCTGTTAACACCTGCAAACTCTTTTGGCAGTAAAAAGGTCAAAGTTGTTAATCTGGAAACATAATAAAGTAGTTACGGAGAAGTCCAGGGCCACGGCTAATAATATGCTGATTAGTGCTGCATGCTGTCGGGTGAGAAAACCGTTCCCTTTCTCTCATTATACGACTTTTAAATTAAAATAGCCTGTCTACTAACTAACTATAGCTCACAACTCCTGTGTGACCATATCCCGAGGCGGGGTTGGCAAAAGGGCCTTTCTGTGTGGAGTTTGCATGTTCTCCCTGTGACCCCTAGGGTAGCTACCCTCACATGTTCTCCCCGTGTCCCCTAGGGTAGCTACCCTCACATGTTCTCCCTGTGACCCCTAGGGTAGCTACCCTCACATGTTCTCCCCGTGTCCCCTAGGGTAGCTACCCTCACATGTTCTCCCCGTGTCCCCCTAGGGTAGCTACCCTCACATGTTCTCCCCGTGTCCCCCTAGGGTAGCTACCCTCACATGTTCTCCCCGTGTCCCCCTAGGGTAGCTACCCTCACATGTTCTCCCCGTGTCCCCCTAGGGTAGCTACCCTCACATGTTCTCCCCGTGTCCCCCTAGGGTAGCTACCCTCACATGTTCTCCCCGTGTCCCCCTAGGGTAGCTACCCTCACATGTTCTCCCCGTGTCCCCATAGGGTAGCTACCCTCACATGTTCTCCCCGTGTCCCCCTAGGGTAGCTACCCTCACATGTTCTCCCCGTGTCCCCTAGGGTAGCCCTCACATGTTCTCCCTGTGTCCCCTAGGATAGCGACCCTCACATGTTCTCCCTGTGTCCCCTATAGGGTAGCTACCCTCACATGTTCTCCCCGTGTCCCCCTAGGGTAGCTACCCTCACATGTTCTCCCCGTGTCCCCCTAGGGTAGCTACCCTCACATGTTCTCCCTGTGACCCCTAGGGTAGCTACCCTCACATGTTCTCCCCGTGTCCCCTAGGGTAGCTACCCTCACATGTTCTCCCCGTGTCCCCTAGGGTAGCTACCCTCACATGTTCTCCCTGTGACCCCTAGGGTAGCTACCCTCACATGTTCTCCCCGTGTCCCCCTAGGGTAGCTACCCTCACATGTTCTCCCCGTGTCCCCCTAGGGTAGCTACCCTCACATGTTCTCCCCGTGTCCCCCTAGGGTAGCTACCCTCACATGTTCTCCCCGTGTCCCCCTAGGGTAGCTACCCTCACATGTTCTCCCCGTGTCCCCCTAGGGTAGCTACCCTCACATGTTCTCCCCGTGTCCCCCTAGGGTACCTACCCTCACATGTTCTCCCCGTGTCCCCCTAGGGTAGCTACCCTCACATGTTCTCCCCGTGTCCCCATAGGGTAGCTACCCTCACATGTTCTCCCCGTGTCCCCCTAGGGTAGCTACCCTCACATGTTCTCCCCGTGTCCCCTAGGGTAGCCCTCACATGTTCTCCCCGTGTCCCCTAGGATAGCGACCCTCACATGTTCTCCCTGTGTCCCCTATAGGGTAGCTACCCTCACATGTTCTCCCCGTGTCCCCCTAGGGTAGCTACCCTCACATGTTCTCCCCGTGTCCCCCTAGGGTAGCTACCCTCACATGTTCTCCCCGTGTCCCCCTAGGGTAGCTACCCTCACATGTTCTCCCCGTGTCCCCCTAGGGTAGCTACCCTCACATGTTCTCCCCGTGTCCCCCTAGGGTAGCTACCCTCACATGTTCTCCCCGTGTCCCCATAGGGTAGCTACCCTCACATGTTCTCCCCGTGTCCCCATAGGGTAGCTACCCTCACATGTTCTCCCCGTGTCCCCATAGGGTAGCTACCCTCACATGTTCTCCCCGTGTCCCCCTAGGGTAGCTACCCTCACATGTTCTCCCCGTGTCCCCCTAGGGTAGCTACCCTCACATGTTCTCCCCGTGTCCCCCTAGGGTAGCTACCCTCACATGTTCTCCCCGTGTCCCCCTAGGGTAGCTACCCTCACATGTTCTCCCCGTGTCCCCATAGGGTAGCTACCCTCACATGTTCTCCCCGTGTCCCCATAGGGTAGCTACCCTCACATGTTCTCCCCGTGTCCCCATAGGGTAGCTACCCTCACATGTTCTCCCCGTGTCCCCATAGGGTAGCTACCCTCACATGTTCTCCCCGTGTCCCCTAGGGTAGCTACCCTCACATGTTCTCCCCGTGTTCCCTAGGGTAGCTACCCTCACATGTTCTCCCCGTGTCCCCTAGGGTAGGTACCCTCACATGTTCTCCCCGTGTTCCCTAGGGTAGGTACCCTCACATGTTCTCCCTGTGTCCCTATAGGGTAGCTACCCTCACATGTTCTCCCCGTGTCCCCTAGGGTATCTACCCTCACATGTTCTCCCCGTGTCCCCTATAGCTACCCTCACATGTTCTCCCCGTGTCCCCTAGGGTAGCTACCCTCACATGTTCTCCCCGTGTCCCCTAGGGTAGCTACCCTCACATGTTCTCCCCGTGTCCCCCTAGGGTAGCTACCCTCACATGTTCTCCCCGTGTCCCCCTAGGGTAGCTACCCTCACATGTTCTCCCCGTGTCCCCCTAGGGTAGCTACCCTCACATGTTCTCCCCGTGTCCCCATAGGGTAGCTACCCTCACATGTTCTCCCCGTGTCCCCATAGGGTAGCTACCCTCACATGTTCTCCCCGTGTCCCCATAGGGTAGCTACCCTCACATGTTCTCCCCGTGTCCCCATAGGGTAGCTACCCTCACATGTTCTCCCCGTGTCCCCTAGGGTAGCTACCCTCACATGTTCTCCCCGTGTTCCCTAGGGTAGCTACCCTCACATGTTCTCCCCGTGTCCCCTAGGGTAGGTACCCTCACATGTTCTCCCCGTGTTCCCTAGGGTAGGTACCCTCACATGTTCTCCCTGTGTCCCTATAGGGTAGCTACCCTCACATGTTCTCCCCGTGTCCCCTAGGGTAGCTACCCTCACATGTTCTCCCCGTGTCCCCTATAGCTACCCTCACATGTTCTCCCCGTGTCCCCTAGGGTAGCTACCCTCACATGTTCTCCCCGTGTCCCCTAGGGTAGCTACCCTCACATGTTCTCCCCGTGTCCCCTAGGGTAGCTACCCTCACATGTTCACATGTTCTCCCCGTGTCCCCTAGGGTAGGTACCCTCACATGTTCTCCCCGTGTCCCCTAGGGTAGCTACCCTCACATGTTCTCCCCGTGTCCCCTAGGGTAGCTATACCCTCACATGTTCTCCCCGTGTCCCCTAGGGTATAGGTACCCTCACAAAAAACATGCAGTAATCCTGGTCTCTAAACTACCTCCCCCTGGCCAGCCGGGGCGCCTGATGGAGGGGAAAGGAACTGGTCAGAATAACGTGTTCCTTCCACGCGCTATGTCCGGCTGGGGAAACTCCCCCCTGTCAGGTGAAAAGAATGAGGTCAGTCCGCTGCCCCCCCCCCCCCCCCCCCCCCCACCCCCCAAGTTGGCAGAGGAAGTGTAGCGCCCAGGATTACATTCGATATTTGACACTGGGTGAAAAAAATGGGCTGCAAAATCGTGGGATAAAATAAATAAATATTAATTTATGGAGAAAATCAATCGTAAAAGGTTGAAATATGGAGATACTAGGTTTTCTGGCAGCATCAATAAGCAACGTCATTAAAGGTGTGTGTGCATGTGCGTGTGTGTGTGAGTGCATGTGTGCCTGCGCCTGTGTGTGTGTGTGTTTGTGCCACTGTGCCTGTGCTCGTGCGTGCCTGTGCGCGTGCATGCCTGTGCTTGTGCTTGTGCGTGCGTGCGTGCGTGCGTGCGTGCGTGCGTGCGTGCGTGCGTGCGTGCGTGTGTGGCGTGCCCTAGGCAACACAGCACTGTGTGCACTAGACTGTTGTAGATTGTAGTGACCCAGATTCAAACCCAGGTCTCAGCATGGAGTAAACCAAACACCTACTGTGTCGCTCCCTTTCTCTCCCAAACGGGAGTCCCCCTCTGGCCATTGCATGGGATTAGTCCATTCTCAACGGGAACCCCTTTTGGTGTTTTAAGCATTATGTTATACTTTAACTATTACAAAAATTGCAGATCTATAAGCTCATAACGAGCTTGTACAGTATAGGTCTGCTATTTTGGAGTGATTCTTTCAGAGTGAACGTTTTTAACTCAAATCTTTGCTTCTGGGGGATGTCCATGGAAAAAAACATATTTTCAGATGGGGGCCGGCGGCCAAATACAGATAATTCTGGGGGTCCTTGACATGAAAAAGGTTGAGCACCACTGACATAGAAACATTAGAATTTAGAAGACTTTTCTTTTCAGAATTGGCCCTAGCTCTAAATGGGTTTAGGCTTCTGGGATTCTGTGTGTGTGCGTGTGCGTGTGCGTGTGTGTGTGTGTGTGTGTGTGTGTGTGTGTGTGTGTGTGTGTGTGTGTGTGTTGTTTTCCCCATCGATCCAGGTGATAAATGTGTTTCGCAGCTGCAGGAAACGTAGCTCCTTCTCAGAAGCTTCCCACTGTGAACCTGAGCTCACACACACACTCAAGACCTCCACCCAGGGAGCTGAGCAAGGGGTGTGTGTGTGTGTGTGTGTTTGTGCGTGCGTGCGTGCGTGCGTGCGTGCGTGCGTGCGTGCGTGCGTGCGTGCGTGCGTGCGTGCGTGCGTGCGTGCGTGCGTGCGTGCGTGCGTGCAAGAGAGAGTGCAGTCGGGAAGCAAAATAATGGTGCAGTCAGCATTAGTGTCATCAAGGACCCAGATACTGCTCCATCATGCACTAATCCCACACGCACACACACACACATCACACCCATGCACATGCACAAATGCATTTACACAGAGAACTGTTTCACTGATACTGCCCACTACCCCCCCCCCCCCACACACACACACACACATGCACATGTGCGGACACATGAAGAAACGTTTAGCTGTTAATCCACCCCCCTACACACACACCTGTCCTCCGAGTCATGCTTACCTCACTTATGCTTGGCACACGCGCATGCGCGCGCGCACGCACGCAAGCACTATGGTATATGTGATATATGACCCCCCCCCCCAACAACATCTGCAAGCTCACAACGCACCCGCAATGCGACACGTTGTGAGCTTGTGTAGATCTGCCATTTCCAATATAGGTTTTAGTATATTTTATATATTTTTTCTCCTTTTTTTTCAAGTCCTTTTATCTCTGATTTATTTTCCCGGGATTTCCCGATTCTAATCAAAACAAGGTTCATTCACAGGCGATAAGTAAAGCGTCTCGATTATTCATGCACAAAATGTATATGTTTCGGGTGAATACAAAATAAAAAAACCCACAGTGCTAGATTTAACACAGTCAGCTTTCACGTCCGGTTCATGACCTGAGGGAATTTTAGCCTTAAGCAAAAAGCTCAGAATGGAAAGACATCGGCAGAGGTGCAGAAAATTAATTAATACCTGGCAAGGAATGAAGTACATTTTGACGGCAATACTGATTACCGGACCTTTACTTATTTTACGTTGCAGTATTGATACTTCGAAATACAAGTACAAGTACAATATAAAGTACAAGTTGGCGACAGAGTACAGCTTCTTGCAATGGGTGTGGTCCACAAGATTCGCTACTCCACCAAGATACCCATGTACCTGTCTAAGCCCTGTAAGACCCAGCTATGCTTTTTAGCAACAATTATATTTTATAAAGAAATGAGTTTAAATAATTTGTTTTTCTGTTATTTTTTCACCTCTAAATCCTCATTGGGTCCTATTGTTTAGTCTTACAATGCCATTGGCCAGGATATTTGCATATAAATACCCCCCACAGAGCCAGGAATCATCACAACTTGAAAAGTCTCACAAAAACGTAAGTAATATGTCTGTGGGTTAATGTCAACGAAGTCCACACCCACAACACCTGAGGGAGTTCAACAAACCATGTGCAACCCGGCAATTCGGCACAAACAAGGGTCTAAATTAATTTCGCTCCTATGCCAACAAAATGTGGAACGCCCTACCAACAGTCATTAAGACATGTGAATCCCTTGACCCCTTCAAAACCGCTCTCAAAGGGCACCTACGGACGGCTGCAATTCGAAACTGGCCCCCGTAAAACCTGAATCCCCCACCCACCCCTTTTTCCCCTCACTGTGTATATATATATATATATATATATATATATATTCCCTTTTTACCTCCTCTATGATGATTTCCTGATTTTGGCTTTATAGAAGTGTATATTTGTATGTCTGTAAATGTGAATTGAAAATGGTGGACCCTCCTGTAAACAAGTGTAATACTGTATGGTGTCGTCCACTCACAGTTGACACAGTTTTTTTGTATTGAGCTGTACTTGAAATGTATATATATAGTGTAATTCTGCAAACTGTTAATAAATACGTCAATCAATCAATCAATCAATCAATCAATCAATCAAGTACTTTTTCCACCACTGCACACATGCAGGCGTGCCGTGTGTGTGTGTCTCGTACCTGATGTTGCTCATGCTAGCGGCGTGCTCCCCCAGCTTGCATCTCTCCAGCTGGGTGGCCACGATCTGCCGCTCTGCCTCCAGTTCCCTGGTGAGACGCTCAAACTGCAGCTCCTGCGCACGGACACACACATACACACGTACACGCACACGCGCACACACACACACACACACACACACACACACACACACACACACACACACACACACACACACACACACACACACACACACACACACACACACACACACACACACACACACACACACACACACACACACACACACACACACACACACACACACACAGGAGAAGGAGAAAGAGTGGGAGGAGTGAGCCACCAGTTGACAGCAGTTGAAACATTTGTGCTGACGGGAGAATGGAAAAGCAGGAGCGAGCTTAGGTGGTATACAGTCCTCTACAGATGTCCCACTGGGAGGGTTAAACAACGCCTCAGGATTCCCCACATGGGGGAATTAAGTGGCTTAATGTTGCTCAGGAAAGGTCTGTCTGGAGCTCTCTGCCTGAAACCGCTGCCCCTGTGACCCAACTCCAGATAAGCGGTTATATTAACCCATTTTGACCTGAGATCAGATTCTAAAAATGTCTTCTACATCCTGACAGTTTTCTGAAAAAGCTATGTTTCTATGTCAGTCGTTCTTCGATTTTTCAAAAGTAGCAGACCTACAAAAAAACCCCCCTGAAAAATAGCTCGTAGCGCGCCACTTGGTGGCGCGTTACGAGCTATTTTTCAATAGCTAAAGTATAACATAATGCTTAGTTAAAACACCAAAAGGGGTTCCCGCCCAAAATGGGTTAAATATGGAAGGATGAATGGATGGATGGAAAAAAATGCTGGAACATATATTTTGACATATATGACATGCATATATGACATGCTTATAATGACAGGTCCCTAATAGTGGTTATAAAGCCTTGACCCCCCCCCCATTCACGAGTTACCCGAGTTAATTGATAAAGACCTCTTTCCCTCCCAAAGACGAGTTACACCGGTTGAATTGTAATAGTTTTATTCGCCGTTTTTGATCACTTTTAATAATGAATTGCATTTTCATAGCGCTTTTCCAAGTGCTCAAAGCGCTTTACAATGGTTCATTCATTCATACATTGGGAGGTGAAGCGGCAAACAGTCGACGCCAGCGTCCTCACTTCCCACATTCACACACCAATGGTGGCAAGCTCACACCAACTGACTCATTGGAGGCAATGTAGGGTTCAGTGTCTTGCCCAAGGACACTTTGACATGTGGACAGGAGGAGCCGGGATTCGAACCGCCAACCCAGGGATCATTGGACGACCTGCTCTACCTCCTGACTGAGCCACAGCCACCATATCACTTTTAAGAGATACAAGGTGTCCCTCGGACACGTCGAGGGCACAAACAAGCTTCCATGTCGGGCTGTTCCCCCCTTGTTTTGTTGTTGCTCGCGGTGGTGGAATATTTTTCCGACACTATGACAAACGATGGCACTATTTTAAGGCAAATGTGTGTGAAATGGAGCTATACAATCACGGGGTCATTCTACCGTTATGTTATGTTGCACCTGTGTGTACTTGCACTTTGTTTTAATTTTTTTTATATTCTTTATTTACCCAGGGACAGGTGCTCATTTTCAGCAACGCCCTGCACATAGAAACACACACACACACACACACACACACACACACACACACACACACACACACACACACACACACACACACACACACACATTAAAACCTGGGAGCTCTTGTCAGTACAACCACAGTCTTATACTGTTGGCCACTAAGCAGCTCCAGGGGGAGCAGTTGGGGGTTCAGTGCCTTGCTCAAGGGCACTTCAGTGGTGTTGGGTGAGTGATGAAAATCACTTCCCCACCCAGATTTTTCCTGCCCGTCCGAGAATCGAACCGGCAACCTTTCGGCAACAAGGGCGCTCCTCTAACCCTTAGGCCACCGCTGCCCCTGTAATGTTGTATGTATAGGACCCCCTCTAAAACGAGATGCTGCATCTCAAGAGGCTATATCCTCTCAATACAAATTCGGACAAAACATTCTACAAAGGCCAGTGGAAAAACTCCCGCACTGAATAACTCTAAATACAGTACAGACAGTTGAAGCATTTTGGGAAGCTGAATGGTCACGCATAGGTCAGCCCTGCCTGGAAAGGCCAAAGGTCGATTCCAGGAGCAAGCGAGACACTTAACCCATTTCGACCTGAGGACGATTCTACAAATGCCTTCTAAATCCTGACAGTTTTCCTGAAAAACCTATGTTTCTATGTCGTTCGTTCTCAAACGTTTTCATGTCAAGTACCCCCGAAAATGTATGTATTTGGCCGCCGACCCCCGCCATCTGAACAAATTTTGTCAATAAAAAGAAACTAGACTAAAATGTTAGGAAGGAACTAGCGGACAAGAGATCCAGTAAGTAATTTTACTCTTGGTTGCATGCTGAAAGTAGGTGTTGTGAGCTTGTAGATCGGCGATTTTCAGCAAGTGTAAAATAAGTCGTTATGACGGCATCAAGGCCCGCCAAAATACATTTCAGTCGACTAAAACAACTGTAGATTCAGTCGACTAAAATCGTATGATATTTAGTCGACTAAAAGATACACTAAAAAACATTCCAGGTGACTAAAATGTGACTGAAACTAATTGAAAACTATTCAAGAGACGACGACTAACAACTAAACTCAAAATGTGCTGTCAAAACCACCACTGTTCAGCGAAACCCCCCCATGTAGCATAACCCTGAGGACCCCCCTAGGAGTCACAGGAACCCCCTATAGAGAATTAGAACTCTCTGTGCTGAATAATGGGTGACCCGATTCCGTCTGGCGTCCTCCTAGCGTTGCGTGTCCTCCCCCGTCGCTCTGCCCTCAGGTTCCTGTTCCACGGCGGCTATTGTCATAAAATAAAGCACCAAAAAAAAAAACGAAAACTGCCTGAAAATAGACAGAATTCTGGCACTTTAACCCATTTAGACCTTAGACCAGATTCTACAAAATGTGTTGAAAGTTTTCTGAAAAACGTTATCGGCTGTGGTGCACTGGTGCTCAAACAAAATGATATGTAGCCTACTGTATTTGTCCACTCACCCCCCCCATCTGAAAATATGTTGTTCCAGGGACCCCCCCCCCCCCCAGAAGCAAATATTTGAGTTAAAAACATTCACTCTGGAAGAATATATGAGTACCACAGTCTAAGTCCAAATTTCATTCTGACCCCTCCACGAAAATGCCTCGTTGTCCTGAACCCTTATCTATCATTTATATATTATGGATCAATAGTGTGGACTTACTGTTTTTCGTCTGTGGCATATTTAAATATTTGCGCCACGTTTTGCAGTAGATCTGCTATTTTTCAACATAGCTAAAGTTTAAAGTAATCTTTAAAGTTTAAAAAAAGCTATATTTAAAAGGTGACACAGATGCGTCCTTGCAGGTCTCAGTGGGCTAAGGGGGAAGCCTCATGGTGCTGTTGGATATGTGTGAGGCTGCATCATGCAACAAAGGACTGACAGTCTGTGGGGGGAACAGAACGTCAAGACATCATCTCCTGAAAAGTAGAGACGACAAAATGTAGCCCGTGCTGCTGCTGTAGGAGGAGGCTTTCTGAGCTGCTGCTGGGTCTCCTGCATGGTATTGTGTGGGAACGGGAACTGTTAGATCTGCTCTGTGGCAGTCAGCCCCTTCCCACGTATACTGCTTTCAGTGTGTGCGTGTGCGTGTGCGTGTGCACGTGTGTGTGTGCGTGTGTGAGCGCGTGTGTGTTTGTGTGTGCACGCTTGTAGTACAATACTTGTAGTGAGGGCCAAATATCCCCGAGATACAGGATAAGTCTGTAATCCAACAAGGTTTTGTGTCAAACTTTGTGTTAACGTTGTGTTAAAGCATTTATGTACATGTTAAAGCATTTAGGCCTGATCTCGAAATTTAAAAAAAAATCTTCTAAATCCTCCAGTTTTCTGAAATAAATATTTTCACGATTTTTCAAAAATAGCAGACCTACAAGCTCGTAGCGCGCCACTCGGTGGCGCACTATGAGCTTGTAGATCTGCTATTTTTCAATAGCTAACTTATAACATATTTTTTAAACATCAACGGGGTTCCCGCCCAGAATGGGTTAAAGCATGTATTGTTTTTTTAAAAGTCTATTAGGAAACACTCCCTAAGGAGTAAAGATTGATTTGCAAATTAAATCTAATCGTCCACGAATGCACAATTATGTTTGGCAGACATTAAATTGGTTATAAAGTTCGGGAATGTGTATTTTTTTGTATATGTGCAAGACGTGGAAGAACAAGAATGACTTCATTCATCCTAATCATAATAAATTGCCAGGTGCAGCAAGCTCTTGCTAATGATCATCTATAATCAGTGTGTGTGTCTTAACCCATTTAAAAAAATGTCTTCTAAATCCTGACCATTTTCTTTTTTTTGGGTAAACTTTATGTTTTACATTTCTTCACATGACATTACACATGTACACAAAAAAATCACACCCGTGTGAACTGAGTGGTGCAACTCCCCCCCCACTCTCTCTCTCTCTCTCTCTGTGTGTCTCTCATTAGCAGGCAACAGTGCAGCACTATCTCTCTCTCTCTGTTTCTGGCACAACAGCACCACTTTTGCCCCTACTGCTACTCATAGTCACATAGTCACATAGTCAGATAGTCACATACATAGGTTAACACGGACATTGCTGTTCCTTGGAGTGGTTGCACCCCTCAAAAACACACAAAACACACAAACATAACCCCCCCCCCCCCTCCCCCCTCCCCCCTAGGCAAAAAAAACCACAAAAAAGTGGTGGGACAAAGCAGCGGGACAATCACAGGTCAAAAAGAGAGTCGAGACAGGGACATATAGTCGGAGACAGTCCGGATTACAGTTCACTGAAAGGAAAAGTCCTCAACAAACTCCACAAAGGCACTCCAAGCCAGGATGTTTCTATATCAGTGGTGCTCAATATTTCAAGGCAAGGACCCCAAAAAGCTCATAGCGCTACAAGCTCTAGATCTGCTATTTTCCAATAGCTAAATTATAACATAATGCTTAAAACACCAAAAGAGGTTCCCGCCTTTTATGCCGTTCAGACTATGGGTCAGTGTGTGTGCCTTAGCCTCATGCCTCAGCTCACCGCTTCACGCTGTGGCGTTCATAGTATGGGTTTTTTTCTCTAATAATTTCTATCCCACGATTATGTAACCCATTTCCCATGACCCAGTGTCAATTATCTAATGTGATCCTGGGCTCTACACACCCTCCGCCAACATGGGGAGAGCAACGGACATGAACTCATGCTTCCTTCATGCATGAGTGTCCAAGTTGCTCCTGACAGGGGGGAGTTTCCCCGGTGGGACGTAGAGCGTGGAAGGAACACGTCATTCCAACCAGTTCCCCTCCACCAGTGCCGGCTGGCCAGGGGGAGGCAGTTTAGAGACCAGGATTACTGCATGTTTTTTGTGAGGGTACCTACCCTAGGGGACACGGGGAGAACATGCAAACTGCCCACAGAAAGGCCCTGTCGCCAACCCCGCCTCGGGTATGGGCACTGATGACGCGGAGGAGAGGACACGCCGCCAGCGCCCAGGGAGTCCCGAGCGGGAATCGAACCCAGGACCTTCTAGCTGTGAGGCGACAGCACTACCGACTGTGCCACTGTGCCCCCTAGAGTATGGGTTTTATGTCCCTTCAGACTATGGGTTTCATGGGTAAGTCTCCCATTGGCTTAGAGGCAAGGCGGCCAACGTATCTTCTTATAATTGCGACCCAGTTTGACTGAGGGGCTGCCACCGTGCAGCCTCCATCTTTTCACCAGAGGAGAAAAACTGCATTTTTATTTACGTTATACAAAATGAATGAATAGCACAGGCAGACTCTTCACATACTCCTTTGCATGTCTGAAATAAATGTCAGAGCTAAAATCTTTATTTATCTGTACGGTAAATATGAAATAAATGCTTAAACATGTAGCTAGGTGTAATGTTAGAGACCACAGAAGTGGAACCTTACAAGCCTGTTTTCTCAACTCGCTGTTTTCTGCCAGACATTATCTCCAAAACCGGTGGGTCAAAC
>NC_136801.1:40577619-40590119 GCF_951216825.1 Electrona antarctica | reverse complement strand
TGCTCAGTGGCGTTTTGAAGCACCCGGAAGACTGCCGGAAGTACCGTCTCAGAACGTCTACTTCCGCATTTGACCACCACATTTTGGTGGTCAAATGCGGAAGTGCAACGAGCGCTCAATGTTAAAGCCCAGCTGCACGGGGTTTCCCGGTCATGAATCCACGGGTCCGCCTGTAGTCCCTCCTCCTACCACTAGGGCCCAGAGCTTCAACGTTGGAGTGCCTCACTGGCCCCTTGGGTTTAAGAGGTTAAAGCTGGTCATGTTTGGAATTGTAACAGCTGAAATCAATAATATATCAGTATTCTGGTATTAACCTGAGGGCCACATTAAAGGGCCACTTCACCCCTTTTACAACCAGATCTTATTTTAATGATGTTTGGAAGACAAGAAACACTTTCCTGGGGTTTGTATGTGCCAGTGGCCCCCGGGGCCGCCAGTAGCCCCCGGGGCCGCCAGTTGCCCCCGGGGCCGCCAGTGGCCCCCGGGGCCGCCAGTTGCCCCCGGGCCGTCAGTGGCCCCCGGGGCCGCCAGTGGCCCCCGGGGCCGCCAGTGGCCCCCGGGGCCGCCAGTTTCCCCCGGGCCGTCAGTGGCCCCCGGGGCCGCCAGTGGCCCCCGGGGCCGCCAGTGGCCCCCGGGGCCACCAGTTGCCCATGTTGCCCATGTACAAGGTTTCCACCCGACAGTGACAACATGACAAAGCAACAGGGTGTCAATCACACGCTTTCATTCAAAGGTGTCAGACTTACACATGAGCGAGCCCCATGTAGTTACCGCTAGCGTGGAAAGAAGTAGGAAAAAAAATATCACAGATCTAATTGGAAACGTGATATAATATCGTTGAGTACGGAGCTTAGGTGATACGAAAGTGTTCCCCCGAGAAGATGTGAGCCGCGGAGGAGACGAGAGATGGAAGACGATCAGTGAATGGGGAGGGAAAGATGTATCGCACTGTGAGACCGGGGTGTCTAACCCACTTAGACCTGAGAGCAGATTCTTCAAAATGTCTTCTAAATCCTGGCAGTTTTCTGAAAAAGCTATGTTTCTATGTCAGTCGTTCTTCGATTTTTCAAAAATAGCAGACCTACAAGCTTGTAGCGCGTCACTCGGTGGCGCGCTATGAGCTTGTAGATCTGCTATTTTTCAATAGCTAAAGCATAACATCTGAAGAAAAAAAAAACTTGTTTCTATATCAGTGGTTCTCAAACTATTTCATGTCAAGGAGCCCCGGAATTATCTGTATTTGGCCCGCGGACCCCCCATCTGAAAATATGTTGTTCCATATACCCCCCCCCCCCACACACACACACCCCCAGAAGCAAATATTTGAGTTAAAACGTTCGCTGTGAAAGAATATTTCACGATTCTTCAAACATAGCAGATCTATATACAAGCTTGTAGATCTGCTATTTTTCCCACACCTAAAGTTTTAAAACAATGGGTTAAAGTGGGTTAAAAGCTATGCGGTGACACAGATGCGTCCTCAGGTCTGAATGGGCTAATAGCTTCTTTTCAACTAGGAGGATTCAGCGTACCATGTCGTTTCACGGCCGGGTTATACTGGATTTATTTCCGTTCCGCTGGGTGTCTAATTTGGGCCCTTATAGCTGCTCACAACTTGGTAATAACCCTGAGGGTTTCCAAGTACTCAGAACTTTATTTATATATTAATTTGGTCCCCCCCCCCCCCCCCCCCCTCGATACCAACAACTTGTGATGCTTTCAATTCAATTTTTTAACCCATTTATGTCAGTGGTTCTTCGATTTTTCAAAAATAGCAGACCTACAAGCTCGTAGCGCGCCACTCGGTGGCGCGCTACGAGCTTGTAGATCTGCTATTTTTCAATAGCTAAAGCATAACATAATGCTAACACCAAAAGGGGTTCCCGCCCAAAATGGGTTGAACTGGAAGTTTGCACTGCTCATCCTGCTTCCTTGCTGCTGCACACATCACCGATATACTGCTGCGCTGCTGTCTGCTTAAACCTGCTGCTCACCCTCCTCCACCCCAGCTACCACCTGTCTCACCCTCCTCCACCCCAGCTACCACCTGTCTCACCCTCCTCCTCCCCAGCTACCACCTGTCTCACCCTCCTCCACCCCAGCTATACCACCTGTCGTTTTGGATCTGCTGTTTAGGTATGGGGGATTCGGAGTCCCTATGGTTGGGACTGATTTTGATCCGAGTACCTAAAAAGCAGATCCAATTAATCGCCAAACCATAATAAATATATTGCTCATTTTATATTCAAAAAATATATATTTCATCCGTTCATGAGTTGTCCTGACTGAACATTATTATTTTCCGTTGTGTTTGTGGACGGCAATGGAAATAAAAGGCTTTTGTTTGTGTTTGACTGTGTCTGAAAGTGCTGCTTCTAAATAAAACCAAACAATCAATCAATCAATCAACCCTAACCCGTAGGCAACACTTGTTTCCATGCATGGTGTGACGTCATCGAAATCCCAAAACTCTTGCACGCGCATGCAATCTTTAGTGGCTTTAGAGACTCAGATTGAGGTGAAATGAGGTGAGGGACGATGTTATAGGAGCTCAATAAAAAAATGATCGCAACCTCCCGGTTAGCATATTAGCATTTCTATCGCTAGATTAGGTGACGAAAATGGCCGATTACTACTTCCGGCTCACGGGTGCAAATCTTTTTTTTCTTTGCTGCCTTGTTTGTGCATTCACTGCGTCTCCAGAGCGCCATCAATGGTGGCGGGCCATGTGATCGGTTAAATGTGAACCACACTTCCCAGCAACCCTCCTGTGGCCTCTTGTTACACAACAAGCCCCAGCTACAGCATACTTGTTTATACTTTTTCATTATTTACAAAGGTAGGTCGAAACAAAATCAAGTATTTGGTCCAAACAGATACTAGTGTAGGGTAGGGACTGCAGTAAGCTAAGCATGGTCAGGATGATGGAAGGGTAAGAAGTGAAGCCTGGGGCTCAATGTCCATGTTTTTTTTGTTTTGTCTGTTTTGTTTTTCTGTCGCAGTCAAAGACTTGAATGAGGGCCTGGGTCGGCTTAGCGGTCCAGGCACCTTGGCTGGTAATCCAGGATGGCAGTGTGTCGCGGGTTCGAGTCCCGATCCCGATAATCTTTGCTGTGTCCCCCCCATTTTGATTGTGATGGCCTACATATTAGATCTGCATCAAGTGTATAAAGTTGGTGTTTGAGTGCTCTTTCAGTTCGCCAAAATGGGATTTATTAAGCCTACTTGAGTAGGCTACGTGTTACATATACATCAAAAGGCTTCACACCATAAACAAGGTCAGAATAAAGGGGATAAAATAGATAATGGACTAACATAACGTTTCACCACATTCCTCTCACTGCCGCCTCCTCCTCCGAGTGTGATCTCTCTCTCTCTCTCTCTCTCTCTCTCTCTCTCTCTCTCTCTCTCTCTCTCTCTCTCTCTCTCTCTCTCTCTCTCTCTCTCTCTCTCTCTCTCTCTCTCTCTCTCTCCTCCTCTCTCTCTCTCTCTCTCTCTCTCTCTCTCTCTCTCTCTCTCTCTCTCTCTCTCTCTCTGTCTCTTTCCTATCTGCTGCTGCTCCATCTGTCTGTCAGTGTCAAACAGAAACAGCCACGCGGTTATTTAATAATTTAATATATCCGACTCCGACCGACTCCGACCCCACGCGGACATATCCTTATGGAAGGGGGAGAGGGGAAAACACCACAAGAGTGACTAAGTAATCATCAGACAAACTTTGTTGTTAGCCACCTATAGCCGAGCTTAATGCATTGACTGGGTCCGACGAGGCGTGTTTCACCATAGAGTTATGTTTTACACACACACACACACACACACACACACACACACACACACACACACACACACACACACACACACACACACACACACACACACACACACACACACACACACACACACACACACACACACACACACACACACACACACACACACACACACACACACACACACACACACACACACCGGACTTCCAAGCCTTGCGTTAGAGAGTTCAGTCTTTGACTCTTTTACACATAGCACAGAAAAGCAACAGAGTTATAATGTTATATTGGTTATTAAGATCTTAATAGCCTATGGCAGGGGTTCCCAAAGTGGGGTCCGGGGACCCCCAGGGGTACTTGAGGGAGTTCCAGGGGGTCCCCAGCTAAATGATAATTTGGAACCAAATGGACCCTTATGGGTCTGTAACTCAGAGAGTGTACAAATGGACATCAACATTGATTTTACAATATACATTGGGGGTCCCAGAGATAGAAATTCTATTAAATGGGGGTCCGTAGACTAATGCATGTCAAACTGTAGCTCTGGTCCATAGCTCTAATGCGTTGCATTTAGAGCTATGTTACTCTCGACTTCCGCCGCTCGCATGAATGCAGACCAGCCTCTCGTCTTTAGCGTAAATAAAAAGAAGGTTTTTGCTACTCACCAAAACAAAGGCGGGTTGTGTCATTAGAAAGCATACTTTCCTTAGTGGAAACACTCTGAGCCCCCCACCACACTAAACGGTACTTTTTGTCCAGAAAGGGATTGTTTTTCACCGGAGGAAAAATATTCTCTATGGGCTCTCTCTGGGTAATATCAGTAGAAGTGGAGTAACTTTTTCCGGTGGAAACAAAATCCCCTTTTGGCCAAAAAGTACCGTTTATACGTGGGGGCTCAGAGTGCTCCCACTAAGGAAAGTAGGCTTTCTAATGACACAATCCGCCTTTGTTTTGGTGAGAAGCAAAAACGTTATTTTTATTTACGCTAAAGACGAGAGGCTGGTCTGCATTCATGCGAGCGGCGGAAGTCGAGAGCAACATAGCTCTAAATGGAACGCATTAGAGCTATACAATTTACAATTTAGGCATTTAGCAGATGCTCTTAATCCAGAGCGACTTACATTAAGCAAGAACAAAAATAATAATAGAGATATAAAAACTGCATTAAATCTGTAAGAATCCCAAGCAACTGCTATGGTTTTGTTTTGTCATTAAGTGTATCATGAAGCTGGCAGCACTGTGTGAGTGTGACTATAAGGCCCAAACCACACCGCTGCAACTGACATGGCAATGTCATGCCCACAATGACATTGTCACAGGTCCACAATAGTATTGTTATTTTATTTATTTATTTATTTATGTAATTATTGCGACATCACGATAATCACGACTGTCAGTGGCATCATTTCAGCAAAAGCTAAGTTCACGACATGGTGTCCACGTACGTGCGAAAACAATCGGTGATCGGGATCAGTCCCAAAAAGAACCCGATCGGAGCATCCCTAGTCGTTTGCCGTTTTGGGGCCTATTTTCCTCCAATGTTGCGTTTATTTGGCCATTTTTGGTATTTTTTTTTTTTGTAAATAATTTTCCCCCCCTCAAGCCAATATGTATGGCAGCTGCCACAGCTCGCCATATACCCAATTGACGCCACTGACGACAATATTGCTACGTCCCTGAGGAAAAGATAGTATAAGGTACTGCAGTGATCAAATTTTGTCATGCCAGCCAATGACCCCGTGAGGCGGAGAGAGCTGAACTCAGCAGAACAAAGAGAATATTAAAACACACAGAGAGAGAGAGAGAGAGAGAGAGAGAGAGAGAGAGAGAAGAGAGAGAGAGAGGAGAGAGAGAGAGAGCACCGCGCTGAACCGACACGCCATCTGCACCGCGCACCACAGCTGTTGCTACAGGAAAGCACTTGGAGTCAGGTGAACAGTTTGGAGACACACACAGACAGTGCAGTATTTGTTGCGATGTTTTCCACAGTTTTGCCACAGAAAAGCTCCGTGAAGAACAGAAATGTCTCTGTGTATAAATAATGTGCCCCCCGACATTAGAAACGATGGACATTTCTGTCCAATGACCGTGCATCGTAAGCGCTGGGGGTGGAAACCGTTATGCACAAAACTCACTCTCATTACAAATGGACAAAAAAAAGAGCCTGCTTTCCAATGGATCCAATATTATTATAGGGCGGCTGTGGCTCAGGAGGTAGAGCAGGTCGTCCAATGATCCCTGGGTCGGCGGTTCGAATCTCGGCTCCTCCTGTCTACATGTCGAAGTGTCCTTGGGCAAGACACTGAACCCTACATTGCCTCCAATGAGTCGGTCGGTGTAAGCTTGCCACCATTGGTGTGTGAATGTGGGAAGTGAGGACGCGGCTGTTCGCCACTTCACCTCCCAATGTATGAATGAATGAACCATTGTAAAGCGCTTTGAGCACTTGGAAAAGCGCTAGAAAAATGCAATTCATTATTCATTATTATTTAGTCACAAGAACATTATCTAGATTATTTGTTTTATTTTTCAGAAATAGTGAAGTGTGTGTGTGTGTGTGTGTGTGTGTGTGTGTGTGTGTGTGTGTGTGTGTGTGTGTGATGAATAGGAGTGCGAGAATGGCAGTAGCTGCAGGCACAAAGGTCGCTATGGTAACTGGCGCAGCCCCCTGGAGTCATTCACCGCGTCCCGACTCATCGCACACACACACACGCACACGCGCACACACACACACACACACACACACACACACACACACACACACACACACACACACACACACACACACACACACACACACACACACACACACACACACACACACACACACACACACACACACACACACACACACACACACACACACACACACACACAATCCGCTGCCCTTTCCGACCTCTCACACCACTGTATGCACTTCTTGTCTAGTGTGTGTGCGTGTGCGTGTGCGAGTTTGTGTGTGTGTGTGTGTGTGTGTGTGTGTGTGTGTGTGTGTGTGTGTGTGTGTGTGTATGTGCGTGCGTGCGTGCGTGCGTGCGTGCGTGCGTGCGTGCGTGCGTGCGTGCGTGCGTGCGTGCGTGCGTGCGTGTGTGTGTCCTTAGATAAGGTGCAATCAGTCTGAAGTGGCCTTTGGGCACAGTTATTTTTTATTTTTTTGCGGTCGGCGATCAAACTTAGAACTGTGCGATGACCTTCTCCACTTTAAGAGCTTTCGCTCCGTCGCTCTCCGGCGTCTACTGTCCCTCCTCTTCACACACCAATCAGTGGAGACGGAGTGAGAAGGGGGAAGGAAAGCAAACAGGAGTGGTGATGAGTGGAGGAGTGGACGAGGAGTGCGTGAACAGGGACTTGTAAAAAGGTCACCCTCTTTCCTCGCCTCCATGCATACTAAGCGGCACCGTCACCCTTCACGCACGCGCGCACGCGCGCACGCACGCACGCACGCACGCGCGCACGCACGCGCGCAAACAGTCCCGGCCCTGTCCCTGACAGTGGTGGAAAAAGTACAAAAAAATATTTTACTTAAGTAAAAGTATCAATACTGCAATGTAGATGTACTCCGTTAAAACTTACAAGTAGAAGTCCCGTATTCAAAAACGTGCGTGAGTAAAACCATACAAAAGTATCGGCCTCAAAATGTATATACTTAAAGTAATAATAGACAGTAAAAGTACTCAGAAGTACGCAGAATGTGCCATTTTGACTTACAAAAATGTATACAAATATGTATACAAATGTATACAAATATACATACAAATATGTATACAAATATTTTGAAAATATAGCCTACAGGCTCACAATGCGTCGCATCGCAATGCATTGGGAGCTTGTAGATCGTTCACGAAAAAATGTATACTTTTAAAAATAACTTTTTAACTTTTAAAAATGTTATAATGTAAGTCATTGGGGCTCGGATCCGGCTGGAAATCATGCTCAAATTTGGAGTCATACCGTCGTCATTGATACATCATAGACGACTGATGTCACATGGCTGGTCTCATGCAAATCTGAGTTCCACATCGGCGCAACGCCCGCTCCCATGGTGGTATCCTAGATTTTATTTTAATGTTATTGTACTGCTTAATGAAGGAGCAACAGGCGTCAGGGCCATTTTAAATCAAAGCTCCCAGCTTACGCCGTCTGTTGTTGTGCTCAGTTTAAAGTCAAAGTTCAGCCAGAGTTGTATCTGTTTCTCGTGTCCGCCGTGGCTCCGCTCATTGCCTTCTGTTCTCCGTTCCTCCTCGTTCTCATTTGGTTTTAATGAGGGCGCGCCGCGTGGGGAACAATAGAGCAATAGTATACAGCGGCAGGACATCAAGGTCCAACTAACTACCGGAGCAAACTTTGTTAACCCATTCTGGGCGGGAACCCCTTTTGGTGTTTTATAGCTATTGAAAAATAGCATATCTACAAGCTCGTAGCGCGGCACTCGGTGCCACGCTATGAGCTTGTAGATCTGTTTTTTTTTCTTTTCGTGAAAATGTGCCTCAAATCGTGCCTCTAACTAGAGAACGTTTTTAACTCAACATCTTTGCTTCTGGACAACATACTTTCAGATGGGGGTCGGTGGCCAATTACATATCATTTGTGGGGTCCTTGACATGAAATATTGAGCACCACTGATATAGAAATATTTCAGAAAACTGTCAGGATTTAGAAAACATTATTTAAAGTTCAATGTCAGGCCTAAATGGGTTAAGTACAAGATGTAGAAAGTGTGGTAAACCGTTTCTCCGTTAGAGACCCTATGGAGGAACTATACTCCATATAACAGAGAGCACCAATTAGCTAAAGTTTTAAACGTTAACTTGAGAGATGTCTTAAAGCAAGTCAAACATACAACCACAGGTTTTATATTCCTTCGGACGCCCTCGGCATTTTCTTAATTATACTGTTATACTTTCAGAATGTTTGTTCTGTCAAGTATTATTGGGTGGCCATAATTTCTTTTTTAACAACTTGCCCAGGGACTAAAGATGCAAATGAGCTAATTATCTAGCTCTGGCACATTTAAATTGATGTGGAAATGTAGAAAAGGCAATATGTGTGGGTTTTCCCTGGCCAGTAAATAAATACACAAACTAGAAATGCACTCCGTCGAGCTGCCCAACTTGCGCATTGCACACAAATAGGCCATGTATGGCCTTGTATGGCCTACCAGACAGTGGCCTTGTGGTTAGAGTGTCCGCCCTGAAACTGGGAGGTCGGGGTTTGATCCCCGGCCGGGTCATACCAAAGACTGTAAAAATGGGACCCAATGCCTCCCTGCTTGGCACTCCGCATCAAAGGGTTGGATTGGGGGGTCAAATCAGCTAATCAAATGATTCCCGAGCGCGGCACGGCTGCAGCTCACCGCTCCTTGGCTGCGGCTCACTGCTCCAAGAGATGGGTCAAATGCAGAGAACAAATTTCACTGCGGTAACGTGTGTGACAAATCGTATGACTTTGACTTTGACTTGTGTGCAAGCAGAGCGTCACCAAGAATGGTGGCCCCCTATTGGCCGGTGGAGGGACACCAACATACATACATACCCAGCCGATACAGTACATACCCCCTATTGACCTTTACCCATTTTGAAACGTATACTTTAACCCATTTAGACCTGACCCTTCTACAAATGTCTTCTTAATCCTGAGAGTTTTCTGAAAAAAACCCCATGTTTCTATGTCAGTGGTTCGCAAACATTTTCACGTCAAGTACCCTCAAAATTACATGAAATTGGCCGCCGACCGCCATCTGAAAATATGTCGTTCCAGGGACCTCCCCAGAAGCAAATATTTGAGTTAAAAACGTTCGCTCTGAAAGAATATAATATATCCAAAGATTTGTTCCACATTTTCACGATTTAAAAAAAAATAGCAGACCTACAAGCTCGTAGCGCGGCACTCGGTGCCGCGCTATGAGCTTGTAGATCTGTTATTTTTCAATAGCTAAAGTATAACATAATGCTTATAACACCAAAAGGGGTTCCCGCCCAGAATGGGTTAGTGACGTCATCGAGAACAGCGGTTCCTCATTGGCCGGTGGAACGTACCGACATATACATACCCAACCGATCGCTGTTCTTGGTCCCTGATTGGCCGATGGAATACACCGACATGCATACCCGCAGCCAATCGCAGTTGCAAGTAATGAAGAGTAAAAATAAGTGGTGTAAGGTCTTATATAGCCTGTCTGACGTAATGAAATCATGTCTGACGTATGAAATCACACCCGGGTGAACAGGGTCAACATAGCAACCATGCTCATTTTTTCTGCACAAACAAAGCCAGTTGTAGGAGTGGTTTACACCACTCAAAAAAATAGGTGCGGTCCTGGACAGTTAGCTGTCGTCCAAGCCAAGGCACACATCGCAGTGGTCACTCCATCCCGTATAGATTTACACTTGACGACATCTGACCTTTCGTTCTCATTCTGCTACTCTGCCACCAAAATGTCCTGACGGCATTAAAAAAAAACTTAAATCACTGGTTTCTTTAACACTCGCATGACTAACCCTAAGGTCAAAAAGACCTTTTTTTCCCCCCTGGAATGTTATTGTGTTATTGGCTACTGTCTCCTTTGGCTTTGACACCTCCCCCCTTTATCCAGGGCCTCAGTCTGAGGCCTTATCCAGGGCCTCAGTCTGAGATCTTTATCCAGGGCCTCAGTCTGAGGCCTTATCCAGGGCCGCAGTCTGAGGCCTTTATCCAGGGCCTCAGTCTGAGGCCTTTATCCATGGGCCGCAGTCTGAGGTCTTTATCCTGGGCCTCAGTCTGAGGTCTTTATCCAGGGCCTCAGTCTGAGGCCTTTATCCAGGGCCTCAGTCTGAGGTCTTTATCCATGGGCCTCAGTCTGAGGCCTTTATCCAGGGCCTCAGTCTGAGGTCTTTATCCAGGGCCTCAGTCTGAGGCCTTTATCCAGGGCCGCAGTCTGAGGTCTTTATCCAGGGCCTCAGTCTGAGACCTTTATCCAGGGCCTCAGTCTGAGGCCTTTATCCAGGGCCTCAGTCTGAGGCCTTTATCCAGGGCCTCAGTCTGAGACCTTTATCCAGGGCCTCAGTCTGAGACCTTTATCCAGGGCCTCAGTCTGAGGTCTTTATCCTGGGCCTCAGTCTGAGGCCTTTATCCAGGGCCTCAGTCTGAGGTCTTTATCCATGGGCCTCAGTCTGAGGCCTTTATCCATGGGCCTCAGTCTGAGGCCTTTATCCATGGGCCTCAGTCTGAGGCCTTTATCCAGGGCCTCAGTCTGAGGCCTTTATCCAGGGCCTCAGTCTGAGGTCTTTATCCAGGGCCTCAGTCCGAGGACTTTTATCCTGGGCCTCTCTATCGCCTCTGGCGATAGTTCACGGTATACGCCAACCGTCCACTTTCGTTGAATTACAGTGGAGACGAAGACCCGCCTCTCTCACAGACAAAAACAGTAATGGCCGCGGTCCTCGTGCGCGTCGGTCACTATAACTAAGAGTCTTTAGAAGCGTTCATATTTTAATTGTGCGGTCACGTGGAGTTGCTATTAAGCCACTAAACACGGTTGCTTTGTTTGTCAGCCCCCACCCTTGTGTTTTCCAATGCATTGTGGCTGAAGGGAAGGCCAGTCGAACACAGAGCTGCCGATCGCCCGAGAGTTTAATATGCGGGAAGCCAACATTATAGGTGTATCAATAAATAGACCGCTAAATAACACGTTAAAAAACGTATTTGAGGAGTGAGAGCCTCAATAAGACGTTAAAGAAGTATTTAGCGAGGTATGAGTTAACCAACAAAAGAACGTCGGAAACAAATGGAAACGGGCGCTAGAGCTTGTTGAATGACTTAAAGTTGTGAAAATATACAATTTTGAGCTTGTAGATTATTCCCACAATAGGGATAATTATGAATCGATTACTTTAGAAAATGTGACCAGATTTGACTGAGAGACTGCCATCGCGCAAAATCCTGCAGCTTTACACCAGAGGAGAAAAACTGAAAAATGAGTAGCACATGCAGACTCTTCACATACTAGAGCATGTCTGAAATAAGTGTCAGAGCTGAAATGGACATGTAAATATGAAATAAATGCTTAAACATGTAGCTAGGTGTAATGTTAGAGTCCACAGAAGTGAACCTTTCTAGCCTGTTTTCTCAACTCGCTGTTTTCTGCAAGACATTACTCTATAAGCCATATCTCCAAAACTGGTGGGTCAAACTGAACAACCAATATGTCAATTTGAAGCTAAGATTCCCTGCTTTCACATGACATGAACAAACGAAAATTCGATGGCAGCCCCTCAGTCAAATTCAGTCACAAATGATCCAATATCAATTCTCTCCATTAAACGGATTAGTTTGAACTGTATATATAGCTACACCTGCGATTCTGTCCACTTCAGTGGTTCTCAACCAGTGGTCCTTGAGGAGGTTCCAGGTGGTCCCCAGCGAAATGATGGAGAGTTGGTAACCAAATTGACCCGTCCGACTCTTGAGAGCGTAAAATAAAACCAAATGGACCCTTATAGGTCTTTAACTCTTGAGTGCGTATAGAATTAAACCAAATGGACCCTTATAGGTCTTTGACTCTTGAGTGCGTATAGAATTAAACCAAATGGACCCTTATAGGTCTTTGACTCTTGAGTGTGTATAGAATTAAACCAAATGGACCCTTATAGGTCTTTGACTCTTGAGTGCGTATAGAATTAAACCAAATGGACCCTTATAGGTCTTTGACTCTTGAGTGCGTATAGAATTAAACCAAATGGACCCGTATAGGTCTTT
>NC_136801.1:40500119-40572619 GCF_951216825.1 Electrona antarctica | reverse complement strand
CTTTCACTTTCTTTTCACTAAACTTTCTTTTCCAAATATTATCCAAAATATATTTTCTTTCTATTTGTCTGAAACGCTCCTCCAGTTATCTCCTCCACTTCAAAGGCAAGACGAGCTCAACTCAAAGAGCTGGAGGTCACATAACAGTGGGTGCAGACTATTGATCGAACAACACATCCACGCTCACAAAGTCTTTAAAAGCGTTGTCGCTTGCTTTGGCCTTCGCCGGCGTTTCAATGCACTTTGACGTAAAGCCTACGAGTCGGGGGTGTGTCCTGCTGCGGCAAAATTAAGACTATTAAAACGTTGTCATTGAGTGAGCATGGTTCCATTTTTTTTCCTACAATTTTCATCCCACAATTTTGCAGCTTATTTTTTCACCCAGTGTCAATTATCTAATCCTGTGATCCTGTAATCCTGGGCGCTAAACTTCCTCTGCCAACCTGGGGAGGGCAGCGGACTGACCTCATGCTTCCTTCTATGCATGAGGAGTCCAAGCTGCTTCTTTTCACCTGACAGGGGAGAGTTTCCCCGGCCGGACATAGCACATGGAAGGAACACGTTATTCCGACCAGTTCCTTGGTCGGAATATGGGAGGGGAAAGGCTGGCCAGGGGGAGGTAGTTTAGAGACCAGGATTCATTTATGTTTTTGTGAGGGTACCTACCCTAGGGGACACGGGGAGAACATGTAAACTCCACACAGAAAGGCCCTTTCGCAAACCCCGCCTCGGGTATGGGCACTGATGACGCGGATGAGAGAACACGCGCCCTGCAGCGCCCACATCGTCCCCAGAGGGAATCAAACCCAGGACCTTCTAGCTGTGAGGTGACAGCACTACCGATTGTGCCACCGTGCAGGAGTGAGGATGCTTCCTTTGTTGTTATCGCACTGACATCTCCTGGGGGAGTTGTATTGCTGGGGGAAGGGGGCGGCGCGGGAGAGTTAGGGGCTGTGTTCATATAGAGAACGCCTCTTGAGCTTTTGAGGAGCACCGTGCGTGGATGTCACGTCCAACCAAAGATATTAGCATAGCTTAGGTCTGTCACACTTTTAAGAACTAAAAGGGGGGGAAAGAGTGAACGATAGTTTGAGAGCGAGAGGAAAAGTTAAGGAAAGTTCATGATAGTAGGCCACTGCTTACATAACTGATAGATGTATGTAAATCTATGGGGGTGCATGCATGCGTGTATGATTTGTATAGTGCATACAGACAGTATGTGTCTCAGTGATGAATAGTTGATACAGTCGGGCTGTCAAAATTGGACATTATTATGATCTATACAAGCTCACAATGTATTGCATCGCGACACACTGTGAGCTTGTAAATCGGCTATTTTCACTCCTGCAACCCCCTTTGGTGTTTTTTTTACCCTTCAGGACGGGAACCCCTTTTGGGGTTCTTGTTGCCATATACAGTACTTTATATAGCAACATAACATTTTTGAGAAAAATTGAATAAATATTTGACGTTTTTCAGAAAAAACTTCAAAGTGGTTTATTCATAAACCCCCTTTATCCTCTTCCTAGAAAAGTATAGTGGAGCCAGAATGTAGTGTAGAGTCAAAGACAAAACCATATTTATCTTTCAAATGCAGTGGAGTATCCAAAAATAGAAATACTCAAGTTACAGTATAAGTACAGCTACTCCAAAAATGTACTTAACCCGTTTTTGGGTGGGAACCCCTTTTGGTGTTAGCATTATGCTATGCTTTAGCTATTGAAAAATAGCAGATCTACAAGCTCATAGCGCGCCACCGAGTGGCGCGCTACGAGCTTGTAGGTCTGCTATTTTTGAAAAATCTAAGAACCACTGACCAGGTACAAATTAGCCATTGGGCCAGTGGCCATGGGGCCCTTGGCTCTCAGGGGACCTTCTGGGAAATTGGACCGCACAGTACTGGGTTTGACACCATGGCACAATGGCCAATGAAGGGCTCCTGGTGCCCTTCATTGGCCATTGATTTAGTTAAATTTAGGTAAAAAACATGATTAAAAACACGGAAATGTTGCGCGCGCACACACACTATGGGGGTCCTGCAAAAATGTGCGGCCCAGGGGCCCTTGTGCGGGTTAATCCGTCCCTGCCACTGACATAGAAACATAGCTTTTTCAGAAAACTGTCAGGATGTAGAAGACATTTTCAAAATGGGTTAAGTACACTATACTCAAGTAGACGGTATATATTTAGTCACTGTCTACTGTCACCATGAGGAGACCCCGTGCACCCTGCATTGCGGGGGTTTCCGCTATAACGGGTGACGCAGTGACTGGCCTGTTTACAACACGTACTGTACACATCCAACGCAAGAGACGGGGAGAGAGGGAGAGAGAGAGAGAGAGAGAGAGAGAGAGAGAGAGAGAGAGAGGGAGAGAGAGAGAGAGAGAGAGAGAGAGAGAGAGGGAGAGAGAGAGAGAGAGAGAGAGAGAGAGAGAGAGAGAGAGAGAGAGAGAGGGAGAGAGAGAGAGAGAGGGAGAGAGAGAGAGAGAGAGAGAGAGAGAGAGAGAGAGAGGAGAGGAGAGAGAGAGAGAGAGAGAGAGAGAGAGAGAGTGGATGTCCTAATTATGGCAACGATATTAGCATAGCTTTGGTCTGTCACACTTTTAAGAACTAAAAGGGGGGGGGAAAGAGAGAACGATAGTTTGAGAGCGAGAGGAAAAGTTAAGGAAAGTTCACGATAGTAGGCCACTGCTTACATAACTGATAGATGTATGTAAATCTATGGGAGTGCATGCATGCGTGTATGATTTGTATAGTGTATTCAGACAGTATGTGTCTCGGTGATGAATAGTTGTGTATACTGTACTATACAGTCGGGCTGTCAAAATTGGACAAACATTACGTTCTATTTTCCTTTTAAAAATACTGTAGAACATCAAACTTCAACAAACTTAAAGAGGGAGTGCCACATTTTTTTTCCAGTTTTTCATGTGTCTATGAGGTGACAGTACTTCATTAGACACACATTGCACATTTTATGTGCAATGGTGTATTAACTTTGTATTTAAGGTTTCTTCCTGGAGGCTGAACCCTTGACAGTCAAACGGGCCAATGAAATAAACAGTAATATAGTGACATCACATTATCAGCCACTCCCCTAACCCCTCCCCCTTTATCATACAACTACAGCTGTGGGTGCGGCTTCAGTTCAGGTGGATCACCACCCATCACCACCCACCAGGCAAACCAGGCATACTTAATGAACTGGTGGGCGTGCCCACATAAAAACAACATTTTAACAAATACTGTACACTTTTTTGAAAAAATTATACCTCCTTATAATAACAATGTTTTAGGGTGGAAAAAAATCTCGGCACTCCATTTTTAACCGATTCCATGCCATTACCACAGGCGGGATCGTGAGGCGAGTGCCGGTGAAATGAGCGACATGAGCAAAGAAGAAGAGCCACATCCATCCGCCGGACCCGGAAGTGACAGCACTCCATATCTGTAGTGTAGCCTCACTCTAGGCTGTGTAGCAACGTGCGGTCGATTCATTTTCTCAGCGCGAGCACGGATTGAGGTTCCAAACATGCTACTTTGTCCCATTTTGAGCAGAAAAAACCACTAATAACCTTGTGCGTGTGCACGTGTACCGTGGAATAACATGTAGGCCGTTTCTACAATGGGAGGCCTGTGGAGGCTAGCGACGGAAGCTAACGAAAAGGAAAAAAGGTATCAATAATATTTTTAAATATTTTTAATAAAATGTGTATTCTCTCTCTTAGTCCTCGTTTCCATCTGTTGAGCGAGGGCTTTGTGCAAAAGACATTCACACAATTCACTAAAGCCCCCAATAGTCATTGTCCAACGCTAGAGGACAAGGACAAGTATAACATAATGCTTAAAACACCAAAAGGGGTTCCGGTCCAGAATGGGTTAAGTTAAGTACAAATGTTGTATACTCAAGTCAGTACTTAAGTACAAATGTTGTACTTAAGTACACCTCTGCCATGCTAGCTTAGCAACTGTTGCTATGCACCATTATGGCCTGCCATGCGCACGGCACATATCTATATATTTGCCGTAATATAGATTTCGGCAATATAGATATGGTGTAATCGCTAGTTTGTATCTTTTGGTAAATGCAACATAACTACTGCAGTGAACTCTCTGCCACGATGACCACACGGTTGTTGAATTTATTTATTCATCTCGGCTTGACCTACATTTTCATTTTTGATCGAAAGTGCACGACGTGTGATTTTGATTTCTGTCATGCGGTGCAATTAAGTCCATTCAGTGCGGTGGCCCAGTTCTGCTGTCCGTAAACGCAGTGCATTCAGCGCATGACAAACAATAGAAAAGCCAGACCCGCCGACCTGGTATACTTAACTTAACCCATTTAGACCTGACTATAGATTCTACAAATGTCTTCTAAATCATGACAGATTTCTGAAAACCTATATTTCTATGTCAGTGGTTCTCAAACTGTTTCAGGTCAAGGAACCCCAAAAACTATCTGTATTTGGCCGCCGACCCCCATCTGAAAATATGTTGTTTCAGGGACCCCCCAGAAGCAAAGATTTGAGTTAAAAAGGTTCGCTCTGAAATAATATATATTCAAAGACTGACATTTTCACGATTTTTCTAAAATAGCAGATCTACAAGCTCGTATACCGTGGCGCGCTATGAGCTTGTAGATCTGCTATTTTTCAATAGCTAAAGCATAACATAATGCTTAAAGGGCCTTGCAAACGGGGAGCGATAAAACGCTCCTATAGTTCATTTTCAATGAGACCTGCGGTTCCCGTACAGAATGGGTGTGGACGCGAGTGCACGGCTTCGCCTCTTTAGAAGTAGGTGGTGAGTCCATTAATTCCCATGGGAGAAGTGCACGTGAACACAGAAGTGCACGTGAACACAGAAGTGCACGTGAACACAGCTTCCCAACATCCTGACACTAAAATGGCATTTTTCAGAGAGATAAGTCTTTTTCTATTTTGTTTTATCTGCTTTTCTCTGTCGCAGCAACACACTCCCGCGGGCGATATCTATAGTAACAGGATTAACCCATTCAGTACAGGAAACACTGTTGGTGTTTTAAGCATTATGTTATACTTTAGCTATTTTTTTTTAAATCTTGAAAATGTGGCGCAAATTTTTGAATATATATTCTTTCAGAGCAAATGTTTTTAACTCACATCTTTTCTTCTGGGGGAACATATTTTGGAACAACATATTTTCAGATGGGGTTCGGGCGGCCAATTTCATATAATTTCTGGGGTCCTTGACGTGAAATAGTTTGAGCAACACTGATATTAAAACATAGGGTTTTTCAGAAAACTGTCACGATTTAGAAGACATTCGTAGAATCTGGTCTCAGTCCAAAATGGGTTCGCGGGATCTGACGCCGGACCGCGCCCACTTAGAACTTCTAAGCGGGTGCGGTCCGGCATCAGATCTCGCGAACCCAATTAGCCCTTCACTAAGTCCCTCCCCAACCCATCCTTGTCCAATAGGCACGTTAGTATAGCGAAGAAAGCTTGACCTGCATAGCAACCGTTGCTAAACTATTTGGATTGGCATTGGACAATCGCTTTTTGGGGTGGGATTTAGTGAAGGGCTAATTTGGGGAAGACATGTCATCCTGTGCTTCTAAATTAAGCATGTCTTCCCCAAATTCCAGTGGGCCAGGTCCAACGTGAGAACTCGCAAGGCATCCGCTTTATAGTTTCACAATCGCATGTACATTTTCGCAATACGTCTGATTATGTTTTGTTTCGGTTTTTCCCAATTCGATCATGTGATTGAATTTAGAGTGTCCGCTGACAGCCGTGATACACAGAGTCGTGGTGATGAATAGAAGATGTTCGTAGAGCATCCTATAACGTGCTTTAGTGATGAATAGGCTACAGTGACTCCCATCCTCTTTGTGAAGACTCTCTGCACAACAGCTCAACTTGTGATTCATTGTCTAACGCATTCTGGACGGGAACCCCTTTTGGTGTTTTAACTAAGCATTATGTTACAGTTTAGCTATTGAAAATAGCAGATCTACAAGCTCATAGCGCGCCACCGAGTGGCGCACTATGAGCTTGTAGGTCTGCTATTTTTTGAAAAATCATGAAAATGCGGCACAAATCTTTGAATATATATTCTTTCAGAGCGTTTTTTTAATTTCGACGTCGGGCCTAAATGGGCTAATTAGGGTGCATAACATGGAGAAGACAACACAACACTATTCCCTCAACACTCTCTCTCTCTCTCTAACCCTCTCTCTCTCTCTCTCTCTCTCTCTGTCTAATAGCTAACTCAATAATATTCTCATAACCAAGCCGGGCAGGGCCTAGACAAACATAATCTTCTGGGCTCTTGGCAAAACACACAGAATGCTTGCACTCAATCACACGCACACGCGCAAATATCCGTTAAGGGAACAAACCGACAGCGAAAACGAGCTTCTCTCTGCAGAGAGATGTAACACTATCTGCTCCTTGAGATCGCTGCATGTCGAGTGGTTTCTTTTCTTTTTGTATTATTATAAAACACTTCCAGTGTCTCTTTAGAAGCGTTAATATTCCAAACGAGATGCTTGGTTAAGACAGAAATGAATCAAAACCATGGAGAGAGACGTAGATTCAGAGAGAAGAGACAGTTCAGTCGGGCCGTAAACAAGGAAGTGACCTGGGCCCTCATCAAACCCTGTACACTTAACCCATTTTGGACTGAGACATCAAAATCCTAAAAAAAATCTGAAAAACCCATGTTTCCATGTCAGTGGTGCTCAACCTTTTTCATGTCAAGGACCCCCAGAATTATCTCTACTGGGCCACGGACCCCATCTCAGAATATGTAGTTCCAGGGACCCCGCAGAAGCTAATATTTTAGTTCAAAATGTTCGCTCTGTAATATATTTTCAATGATTGTGTGTGTGTGTGTGTGTGTGTGTGTGTGTGTGTGTGTGTGTGTGTGTGTGTGTGTGTGTGTGTGTGTGTGTGTGTGTGTGTGTGTGTGTGTGTGTGTGTGTGTGTGTGTGCGCGTGCGTGTGTGTGTGCATTCTCAGCGAGTGCGGATTTGGCCACTGAAGAAATGTAATTTGGAAAATGTCACCATCTAAATGCCATTGCAGCTCTCCGGGTGTGTCTCTTTGTGTGGGTCGGTGGATGCGCACGCACGCACGCACACACGCACGCACGCACGCACGCACGCACGCACGCATGTCCGCATAGAGCAGGTGTCAAGCTACCAAGAAACTCAGAGCCATGTTTAGCTGGCAGTGCCGGGATTCACTAATGGTGTCTCCCAGATTCACTGACAAATGTGCAGTATTATGCATTTTGGCAGAATGGCACAACATCTGGCTTCAAGTAACTGGCATCTTATACAGTATACCGCTCATGTATAACACATTTTACCACTGCAGGTTTTATTTATATATTTATTTATGTATTCATTTCACATCTGTGTTCAACCATGCACAAAAACATCTCCCGTCTTTTCACAAACAATGTTTTACTGCAGAGAGTATATGCACCTCGTCTTTGGAGGGGTTTGAGAAAGAACGAAAGAAAGAAAGAAAGAAAGAAAGAAAGAAAGAAAGAAAGAAAGAAAGAAAGAAAGAAAGGTTTCTCTGAAGTGATCATATCGTATCGTTTAGCCATGGAACCCGGCTTGTCAACCCAGGCCTCGTTAACCTCGTTAGTATTCGTAGCCAATGGGGTGGCTGCATGCATGTATGCAGGTCTTTCAATGGAGGATCACAGTTTCCAAACTCCTGGACCAAAGCTTTCCAAACTCCTGGACCAAAGCTTTCCAAACTCCTGGAACAAAGCTTTCCAAACTCCTGGAACAAAGCTTTCCAAACTCCTGGAACAAAGCTTTCCAAACTCCTGGAACAAAGCTTTCCAAACTCCTGGAACAAAGCTTTGCACCAGTAACACCAGTGACACACTGCCGACCCTCAGCCACTACTGTCCATGTGAACCAGCAGGGGTGAGATTATTGGTTATTGGTGACCAGCCTGTTGAAAGGGTTGACAGCTTTAAATTCCTTGGCACCACTATTTGCTGCTCCCTGAAATGGGAGGTTAACACTAGTAACATCCTGAGTAAAGCCCACCAGAGGCTTCACTTCCTGCGTCTCTTAAAGAAGTTCGGTGTGACTACTGGGGAGGCGTTGGTTCACTTCTACAGAGCCACTGTGGAGAGTGTCCTCATCTCCTCACAGTGTGGTATGGAAATACAACTGTCTTAGAGAGGAAATACAGCTGGAAAGGGTGGTACGCACGGCGTCTAAAATCATTGGCCTCGACCTCCCATCTGTCTCCTCTATCTACACCACACTGTCACGGTCCGTGACACGTTCTATACTTAGTTAGTGCTTTTCCTTACTGTTTTCCTATGTTTTTGTTATGTGTCTTAGTTCCAGTTGGAGTTTCCTTTGCACTTGTGTACTGTTATTTTGTAGTACGTTTTGTCTCTTGGTTTCCTCTGTTGCTTTTGTTGCCTGTGTTGACTCACCATGATTAGCCTAGTGTTTCCACCTTGTCCTGTTAGTTCCCCAGCCTATCCCAGTGTTGATTATTTGTTATGTTCACCTGTGCCCTGTTTTCCCTGTGTATTTTTACTCCCCTCTTTTTTCAGTTCTTTGTCAGTTTATTATTGTAGTCAGCAGTGTTCTGTATGTTCCTGAGTTTTGGTAATAAACTGGTTGCATTTGAGCTCCTCTGTCTCGACTTGACTGTTTGCGTTTGGGTCCTAACTCTCCTGCCTCGCATTGTGACACACACGCACTAAGCGTAGGATGCAGAAGGTGATCACTGACCCCTCCCACCCTGCCTGCTCTCTTTTTGCACCCCTGCCCTCAGGTAAGAGACTGCAGTCTCTAAAGTGCAACACCTCCCGCTTTAAGAACAGCACTTATCCCGAGGCTGTTCGCCTCCTGAATGCTGACCCTCTCTTCACTCGCACTTTACAGCGTGAAGCTGCTTCATTAGAATGATGAACCTTGATGAATTGCTATTTATTTGAAATTAATTTGAAAAATGTTCTGCATTCTTATTTATTGGTCCCTCTCATTATGATGTTTGTACTTTTGTATCTTTTTCTACTGTCTGAATATGTGATGTGAATTGTGATTACGTGTCTTATTTGTATGTCTGTTTTTAGTGCACTGAAACAAATTCCAATCAAGTCTGTTGACATGGCAAATAAAGTCTTGAATCTTGAATCTTGAAAGCACATTAACTTAAAGATGGAGTGCCACAATTTGTGTAGTTTTCCAGTTTTTCATGTGTTTATGAGGTGACAGTACTTCATTAGACACCCTGGAGTCGTTTTTATGTGCAATGGTGTAATAACTTTGTATTTAGGGTTTCTTCCTGGAGGCTGAACCCTTGACAGTCAAACGGGCCAATGATATAAACACTGATAGTGTGACGTATTACTATTGCACGCACACACGCACCTCCCCCTCTATATATTTTTTTAAATACGACAACCTCTGTGGGCGGAGCTGCCTGCCACATACACACGTGTGAACTGAACAAAGCAGTTTGCTGCTATGTGCCTAACTGTGTGACAGATTTTCAAACAGTAATTTTACACATTACCAGTTCACAGCAGAGCAGAGTCAGCAGACGTCCATTAGATTGTTTTTCGTTAGATTGGAAGCAAGTACATGTTCACCTGGCAACCCCAGGTTTTGCTTTTGCTGAAACTCAATGCAGTCAGAAGGAACGGCATATTCATGTAAATTGAGTTTGATCAGAGCAATAGAAGAGTGGAGAGTCTTCTGTCCAGAGCATCATGTGCCTAGGGCAGAGCTCCAAGACAGTTTCAATGCCTGGGTGCTTAGCTGGAGGAAATTAATAACCTACAGTATATTGGCAAATTATTCATGCTAAATGATCTATCAATCTAATTGTTTCTGCTGTTATAATATGATTTGATTGGATGATGAGATGAGCTGATTGTGACAATAGGGTCAATATAATTGGAGGAAATAAATAAATGATTAAAACAAATCAGAAAAAACAGGTCTGATATGGTATGGATGCGTGGATTATAGGCCTATACATGGATAAATGGTGGCAGTATAAGTGCATAATGGTGCTTATCCGACATCTCAGAAATATGGGAAGTGTTAACTTCTAACATTCACAACATTTGTTACATTACACATGTAGCGTGGGACCTGGACGGATATGAACACAGATGGATTTTTGTTCATAACCAAATGAACACATTGGAGGCACGGTACATAACCCCCCCATGTTCTCCCTGACACTGCTTGACTGACTCTACTTACAAGAGAAGGGGGGGGGGGGGCTGAACCAGGACCCCTACGTAATGTGAGCTTTATTGCCCATTGGAATGCAGGCTACATAAGCATGCAGGATGCTGATAGCAAACCTTCACGTATTATGCCTTTGAACCACGAATATATATATATATTTGTATACTATCTATTGGGGTTCAACCATATATATATATATTGTGTTGAATTAATGTGATGAGTGTATTATATATTATATATATAATTATATTCTGGCTTGCCTGACTTCTAATTTACATACGGCTGTACTGTTTGATATCTCCACATGTGGAAATTCATGCTGAGTGCAAATATTTAGTCAGATGTATTAATAGGAGCTCCCCAGAACCACTAGTGACGAGTTAGTATTTCATGTGCTTTATGGTTCATGGGTTAAGGGGACAGCCCCCTACAGCTCACACACGTCCGGACCCTGCAGCTCCTTGCATGACAAGGAGCCAGTCTCCGCCTCTTCGATATAAGCAGCCATGCTCAAGCAGCCATCGCTCTCTTAAAATTTCTACTGGGAAGACGGAGGAACGCAGCAAGGGAGGGTTGACGCACGTCCCCGCCCACACACACTGTCCTCCTTCACTGACCAGGCCCTGGGTTGACTCTGTCCCCACCACAGAAGTTCCATTTTTCTGGGTAAGACCTCAGCGCCACAGCGGCCGGTTCCCAGAGACCGTGAGGCAACCCAAAACTGACCAGACGACAGGTTCTCCCTCTACGAGACTCTCAGCGCCACAGCGAGGATAAGACATCCCAAGTCTCCTCTGCCGCTCGAATCTTCAAGAGGGTCAGCTTAAGCCAAGCGCCACCAAGCTGATCCCGACGAGGGAAAACCGATGCCTGCGACCAGCTGCCTCTGACGACTACTAAACCCCTGCCCAGCTACATCCTTCTGGGCCTGCCATCCACTGCCCCTAGCCTCTGGCTAGCTCGACAGCACCACGGCCCAGCTACCACATGGTCATCGCTACACAACACGCAGCTACACCATTCTGGGCCTGAACATCCACTGTTGCCGTCCCCTCCACACACAGGCGAGCATTATATCACATGATAAATGGCAACTGAGTGTAGCGTTCAGGCAGGGTAGAGATGTTATTTTGGAAGGTAGATCTGCTATTTTTGAAACCTCTCTTTTATTATTTCATGTCTCTTTTCCCTTTATTCGTTTCATGAGCTATCACTATTTACCTTTACCTGACCTTACTTTGATCAAAAGGTTTCATTTAAACCTGTGTAAATTTTTGGGATTGTTTGTACACATTTGATTTATTTTGTTATAATAAATTTATATGATTTTCATTAAGAAGTCGTTGTGTATTATATCTCAATATTTACAGTACAAGTACCGTTGGAATATTTATTGCAAGTCTGTCCAAGAATTCATGTTACATTACAGTGACGTGAGCAATATAATTATTATATTGTAATATTTTAATAATTAATATTCATAAATTATGAATATTGATATTTGAAATATTACGTCCTGACAGCTGTTACCCAGCTATATTACAGATGGTGCCCCGTTGCGAGGCAGACTCTTATTCCAACTGTACGTACTGTAAATTCTGAGATTAAAATTAATATTTTCGGGAAAAAACAAATATTTTTGGAAAAAGTTTTTTTTTTTAAATAACAATAATAATACAGGCCTAGTATTGTTGTTCTTATTTTCGTAATCGAGTTAAGTGATTTAAGTTGATCAATGTCTGGTTGGAAATTAGTTGTAGAATGATTCAAATCTAAAAACAGAATTTGAGTGAAAGCGTTTCAAAATAGGCACTATTCCAAAAATCCCTTTCTTTCCAACCCCTGAGGAAGTTAGAGAAGGCATGGTGTGTTAACAGTAGTTGTCAAAGTCATTTTTGTGGGGACTCCCCAAGTTATGATAATATATTAAATATTGTCATAATCATATCATATATCATATATGATCGACTCTGGATACACTGAGTCATCAAGCTTTGTTCAGGATTAGCGATCTAGACAAGCAAATGTGGCTATAGTGGCGTGAAATGTATATGTCAAATATCCTCCATCTGACACATTGGATTCATAATATCTGTGTCAAATCGAGTAGATCTTGACATTATTTGGATGCCCTCTCCATAACTAGAGGACGTTTTTGAAATACAGCTTTGTTTCACTTCCTGTAGAGTAAAAAATTAAGTGTTATAGGTCACTAATTCTCAAGTGTAACTATAACTACTATTTACCAATAGTCATAACTGCATACTGTTGGTTAAATAGAAGTGAAACTGTGACACTCAGGTTAGTGATTGGACGTAAGCAGCTTGTCATAAGTTTGTTTTCCTTTTGTAGCCTATTAGTGACACAGTAGCAGTTGGTGTGAAATTTTGCTGAAGCAATTGCTGTAACATTTTGACAGTATATTGGAGCAAAATTCTGCACAGATCAGCAGGGCAACAGTCTGGTTATATGTTTTGGTTTTAATTCCTGCCTCACATTATAGATCTTGGCCTCTGGCTCCAAGCAAGCTAGGGTTTTTTGATTGAGGTGTTTATTGAAACTAAATGTGTACCATGTTGTTGGTTTGTATTTAACTTGGCCAAATGGTTACAGTTAAGCATCTCTCTGCCTAGGGTGAGAGAGGAAGTGAGTGTGCACTGTGTGTGTTTGACAGGAACCATTTTAGATTTTTGTCCCTCACACACACACACACACCCACACACACACACACACACACACACAACACACAACCCCCTTTGAAGATTTGTTATCAATCATTGAAAAGGGGGGTGAGTGTTGTAAACCTTTTGGTGTAGTCCATCCTGGTTCCAGGCCATAAACCCAGGCAGGATTAGCTGAGTCAACAACCAGTTGAATTCACACCAACCCCATTTAGTTTTGGCCTCCAGAGCCACACGGCAGACCCCTGACCCCACCTAGTTTCTTCATCTCTTATAATAAGAGGAAGAAGGGGGGGTTCTGGGCCTGTTTCCCTGTGTTGTGGCTCTATCCAGGCAGAGAGAGACAAACCACCTATCACCAAATTGTGAGAGATTCCCTTCAATGGCAAATGTGTTCTAACTAATTATAATGCTATCCAACTTAGTTCCATTATGATCTAGACTTAAGCTTTAATTCATTTTGGCAGAACAGATTGTTTACAATCAGTGCAGAATCCTAAAATTATTATTTAATTTCCAGGGAAACAACTAAATTCTATTTTAAACTTGTTCGAACTATCAAAAGTTCACCTACAAAGTATTTTCAACTTAATTTTAAGTAGACCAAACACACTTCTAGTTCCCTAAGTCACGATTATATACTGACAAGTGGTACATTATAACTATTTTTGCCAGCCGAAGAGAAATCTCATAATTTTTTTTTTCCCCAGTGACTATCTCTCAGCAGTCCTTTTCTCAAAAATTGCTCAAATATGCTGCATAACATGGCATATGTGGTAGCACAAGCAATAAGAGGGCTAAATTTTGATCCCAAACTGAAAAATACTTTTCGAATTGATTGTGATACAGACATGTGTCAACTGATTACACCGTTATCAACAGCTAAGAGTCAAAAGATCGAACTGCTGAGAGATGTTTTAAAACAGGAAAATGTGACAATGCAAAGATATGGTGATTTGACTCAAATCTGTAAACTACAGAGTTCTGTCATAGATTTGCAAGACAGGATTGCATGCCTGGAGAGTCGTAAATGTACCGCTAATGATGATATGGTTAAATGTTTTCAGGACCTCCTGACCGAGGTCAGAGGTCAAACTCAGGCACGCAATGGTCAGCTTTGCTGTGGACCTGTGGAGCAGACCCAGTTGGGGGTTAATCAGTCAAAAGTAATCTCAGAATTGAATTCTAATGTGAACAAACTAAATATAGAAATCGATCAATTACGGAACACTGTGGCTTCACAGGACGCTAGCCTTAATTTTAGCGTACAGCATATTTCAATGCTGCAAGCTAAAATAGACCAAATTGACAAAAATGAGTGGGAAAACCACAGGACGTGCAATAACACATCTCCTCTCATTAGCAGTCAACAAGGAGGGGGGGGGCTGGATCCTGTTTCCTCCCCAACCTCCTATGTGCCTGATACTAAACTTTTAACCCCTTTCTCAACATGGCCAAAGCGACCCCAGGTCAGGCAACATCCTTATCGGTCCGGGGTTGACCGTGTTATGACCCGGTCAACTGGTGGTCAGACTCCAGATTTGGTCAGAGCACAATATGATGTAGGCGGGTCACCTCCACCATCAAATCAAGTAGATCCTGACCTTAACACACAGGCACCCTGGGGGATGATGTCCTGTGGAAAATCTCTAAACATATAGACCATTTTTACCCACAGGCTTCAGGCAATACAGATTCCCAAGCATACCTGGACTGTATTGTTGACAGTTTACGTTCGTATGAACCAGTCACGGTGGAAACAAAGGTGAATCTCATCCGTTTAACCTCAAGCCGCGAAGTTGCCTCCTGCCTTAGGCGGCAGGCAAGTCAAACACTACTAGACTGGCATTCTGTCTGTCAGGCAATAATCGGGGAGTTTGACCACGATGTTGCCAAAAGTGGGCTGATTTCGGCCATGGAGGTTAAACAGCATGAGCAGGAAGATGTTAGGGTATTTTATAAACGTTTAATGAAAGCGTTTTTCGGCAGTAAAAATAGCCCAAAGATGGAGGAAGATGTACATTTCAAGGCGTTGTTCCTAAATAATTTACTTCCCTCTGTTAAAAAACACTTCCCTCTCGGAATCAATTCTGAGAAAATACGTGCCGTTGTTTTGCGATCCTTGGCAAAGGAAGCGTTTGACAGAGAATGCCATGAAGAATCTTATGTAACTGTCAGCACCCAAATCGATGACTGTCTCCCCGAAAGTCATCAGAGCCCTGTGTTGGTAAAGAATTCCCCAAAGGAATCTCGTAGACAAAAGAAATCCCGCATCTACGCTGCCAGACAGGTTTCAAGCCCCACTGATAATGACTGGAGAAAATCTATGAGGGATTATACACCTTGATAATTCTAAACAACACGGTGGTTATTTCTTTGTACGTGAATGTTTCAGACGACCACTACACTATATAGTTTGTGTCATTTGAAACATTCGGGGGGATACAGTGTTACACCTGTTGTTTGCAGTAATTATATACATCTGTTTGTACACTTTGTGTCACGTATGTCTCATAACAGTTTGAGATGTTTATACACAGGCAACACGTTTGCATGTATATAAACGAGTGTATAAGATACGGCAACATAAACTTTTTTAGTCACTCCATGATGATGAACATTATCTGTGTGCCTTGATCATTATTTGTTTTACTAACCATAGGTGAGGTAACAGCATGTATTAACTACACTGTAGCTCCACCCACATTGGTTGTGATTTTGCCCTATCAAAGGTGATTTAAACTGATAAGTAATATATCAAGGAATATGTTTGACAGACAAGGGCCAACCATGGTTGACCTTTGTCCATCGCAGATGACAGCTGTTAATACTGCTGGCCGACTTCACAGGGATTCGTGCACTGTACAAAGCTTAGTGGTATTTGTTTTAAGCATATAAGTTGTGAGTGAATCAGGAGCTTTGATTCCTCGCCCCTGATCAGGGTGGGGATGGTAGGGGCTCTGTATGCCACTTTTACAACTGTGACATTAGTCCCTCTTTTCACAGGATAACAGAGTCATGAACTGTTGATCTGTAGTGATAGGAGGAACAATGGCTGTAATGCTTAAAACACTATACCAATTTGCTAGGGACAGTAACCCACATGTGCATGTCCAATTTGTGAATCTAAGGCCATCATTTTTGTCAATTACAACTATATAGAAATGATGTCTCCACACACACTTCATCATTTCGGTGACTAGGAGAGATGCCTACTATTATAGGTCTAAAGCCTACAGCAAACCTTTGACGTAGCTAGACCCAATCAAACCCAATCTAACCGGTAGCTAAACTACACGTGACTACTTCACGTCAGTTAGAGTGAACTCACTGCTTAAATTAAACTATGGTAAACAAAAACAGATCTTAGAAAGAAGTGCTCTGATAAAAAGGCATGACAAATGCTAACACATCACTCCTCCAATTATAGCCTACATTATAATAGGAGTTTTATAAACAGTCTCAGCTCTATTTGAGATTACCTGTATGTTACCTGTGTTTTCTTTGTTTTGAATTGTTGTTCAACAAATCAGTTTGTACTAGAGTTAATCAATCTATTCACGTCACAGTGAGTAGAACAAGTATGCTTTCTTTCCACATAGTAAACAAAACATACAGTAATTTATGTGCATTTTTAGGAGTTTTTCCTTTTGTGTTTTTGGCCTTATTCCTTCAATTTTGTGTAGACTTGTTTTGTGTTTAACATGAAGCCTCTGACTATAGAGCCACGGCCTATAAGAGAACTTTCTTTCAAGAAGTCCAGAGTTATACAGTCACCAGAACAGTTTAGCAGATAAGAAGTTGCCATTTAATCATGCGATGTATATGCTCTGTGTACTCTGTGTTCATCCTCTCACTTTTTACTTTTGCCCTCAAAGATCAAGGACTCAACGTGTCGTTTCGTCATGATACTGAGGACAAAGGGGGGACATGTAGCGTGGGACCTGGACGGATATGAACACAGATGGATTTTTGTTCATAACCAAATGAACACATTGGAGGCACGGTACATAACCCCCCCATGTTCTCCCTGACACTGCTTGACTGACTCTACTTACAAGAGAAGGGGGGGGGGCTGAACCAGGACCCCTACGTAATGTGAGCTTTATTGCCCATTGGAATGCAGGCTACATAAGCATGCAGGATGCTGATAGCAAACCTTCACGTATTATGCCTTTGAACCACGAATATATATATATATTTGTATACTATCTATTGGGGTTCAACCATATATATATATATTGTGTTGAATTAATGTGATGAGTGTATTATATATTATATATATAATTATATTCTGGCTTGCCTGACTTCTAATTTACATACGGCTGTACTGTTTGATATCTCCACATGTGGAAATTCATGCTGAGTGCAAATATTTAGTCAGATGTATTAATAGGAGCTCCCCAGAACCACTAGTGATGAGTTAGTATTTCATGTGCTTTATGGTTCATGGGTTAAGGGGACAGCCCCCTACAGCTCACACACGTCCGGACCCTGCAGCTCCTTGCATGACAAGGAGCCAGTCTCCGCCTCTTCGATATAAGCAGCCATGCTCAAGCAGCCATCGCTCTCTTAAAATTTCTACTGGGAAGACGGAGGAACGCAGCAAGGGAGGGTTGACGCACGTCCCCGCCCACACACACTGTCCTCCTTCACTGACCAGGCCCTGGGTTGACTCTGTCCCCACCACAGAAGTTCCATTTTTCTGGGTAAGACCTCAGCGCCACAGCGGCCGGTTCCCAGAGACCGTGAGGCAACCCAAAACTGACCAGACGACAGGTTCTCCCTCTACGAGACTCTCAGCGCCACAGCGAGGATAAGACATCCCAAGTCTCCTCTGCCGCTCGAATCTTCAAGAGGGTCAGCTTAAGCCAAGCGCCACCAAGCTGATCCCGACGAGGGAAAACCGATGCCTGCGACCAGCTGCCTCTGACGACTACTAAACCCCTGCCCAGCTACATCCTTCTGGGCCTGCCATCCACTGCCCCTAGCCTCTGGCTAGCTCGACAGCACCACGGCCCAGCTACCACATGGTCATCGCTACACAACACGCAGCTACACCATTCTGGGCCTGAACATCCACTGTTGCCGTCCCCTCCACACACAGGCGAGCATTATATCACATGATAAATGGCAACTGAGTGTAGCGTTCAGGCAGGGTAGAGATGTTATTTTGGAAGGTAGATCTGCTATTTTCGAAACCTCTCTTTTATTATTTCATGTCTCTTTTCCCTTTATTCGTTTCATGAGCTATCACTATTTACCTTTACCTGACCTTACTTTGATCAAAAGGTTTCATTTAAACCTGTGTAAATTTTTGGGATTGTTTGTACACATTTGATTTATTTTGTTATAATAAATTTATATGATTTTCATTAAGAAGTCGTTGTGTATTATATCTCAATATTTACAGTACAAGTACCGTTGGAATATTTATTGCAAGTCTGTCCAAGAATTCATGTTACATTACAGTGACGTGAGCAATATAATTATTATATTGTAATATTTTAATAATTAATATTCATAAATTATGAATATTGATATTTGAAATATTACGTCCTGACAGCTGTTACCCAGCTATATTACACAGACACCAATTTGTCATTTTGTAAACAAAAGGGCAGAGCCATGGGCTGTCCTTTTATAAGGAGGGGGAGGGACTGGGACAAGTGGGTGGTCTTAAAGGAGGAGGTGGAGGGACTGGATTAGGTGGGTGGTGCTAAGGTTAAACTCACGCATACCTAATGAACTGGTGGGTGTGTCCACATAAAACCATAATTTTAACAAATACTGTACACTTTTTTGAAACAAATAAACCTACTTATATAACAATAACACCTGAAGATCATGTTTAAGGGTGGAAAAAAAATCACGGCACTCCATCATTAAGTACTGTACTTAATAGAATTCCATGCTAGAAGGCTTTCTTACCTTATTTGTAGTTGTTACGTCCCCACCAAAGAGGTCCAGGTGTTATTTTGGCTATATTATTGGCTATTTCCTCTACCATAAGCCCTCAATGACTTGCATTGAATTGCATTGAATTGAATGGGGGTGTTGTGCTAATTCGCTTACTCAAAAAAAAAAAGTACATATCCTCTCTTCACAATGTAAATAGTATCCCAAGCGGCTCACTTTACTACTTATTTCAATGGAAATAAGCGAATTAGCACAAAAACCCAACCCCCATTGAGGGCTTATATAGGGGAAATAGCCAATAATGCACTTAATAACACCTGGACCTCTTTGGTGGGGGCGTAACAACTACAAATAAAGGTAAGAAAGCCTTCTAGTATGGAATTCTCCTTTAAGAACAATTTTGAGGTATTTGTACTTTACCTTGAGTATTTCCAATTTCCAGTACTTCTACTCCACTACATCTCAGAGGCAAATATTGGACTTTTACTTCACTACATGTATTTGAAAACTTTAGTTACTATTGTAGATTTTGATTATTATTACAAAACATACAGTAACAACATTTTGGCCATTTGAAAATAGCCGATCTACAAGCTCACAATGCAACGCATTGTGGGCTTGTAGGAGCAGCTATTTTCAACGATTATTTAACATTTGAAAACTTTAAATCAGACATTCTGAACGATTAGCACTTTTACTTTGAGTCCTTTAAGTACTTTTTGAAGTCAGCACTTCATTTTGTACTTTTATTCAAGTAAATGTTGAATCCCGGACTTTTTACTTGAAACGGAGCATTTCTTTATTGCAGTGTCGACACTTTTTACTCAAGTACAAAATGTGAGTATACTTTTCCCACCACCACCACTAATTGGCAAGGTGCCTTTCAGAAGGACCCCCCGTGTCCCCCAAACTGAGCTCCTGTAAGTCTAATAAGTGCTCCACATACTGAAGACTGGAAACCCCTCGAGGACCCCGACTTTGAGAACCATGCAGCGCCTGATCAATGGTTCAACGTTTTTTAACCCATTTAGGCCTGACGTCGAAATAAATAAAAAAGTCTTCTGAAAGAATATATATTCAAAGATTTGTGCCGCATTTTTACGATTTTTCAAAAATAGCAGACCTACAAGTTCATAGCGCGCCACTCGGTGGCGCGCTATGAGCTTGTAGATCTGCTATTTTTCAATAGCTAAAGTATAACATAATGCTTAGTTAAAACACCAAAAGGGGTTCCCGCCCAAAATGCGTTAATCTGAGCGGGCCTGCATGGCTAACCCAGATCAACCCCAATAAGGCACAAGTTCAAAGTTGTTTGGGGAGTGTAGGGCGCACCGCAGAGAGACGAGAACAAACCAGTAGCGGCCAACAGAATATAACAGCCGCATGCGTGCGTGCGTGCGTGCGTGCGTGCGTGCGTGCGTGCGTGCGTGCGTGCGTGCGTGCGTCACGGTCAGTGTTGTCAGATTCTTGCGAGAGAAACAAAGCAATCATGGACCACGGAAATTGCTATCCCTGCATATCAGCCGCCCATTGGACATTGACGAGGGAATATTGATTAACAAGCTCAACGTTTGTAATTTGTAATAAGTAATATGTTTGTATACCAGCTCAGTGGCCTCGTGGTTAGAGTGTCGGCCCCGAGACTGGGAGGTCGGGGTTCGATCCCCGGCCGGGTCATACCAAAGATTCTGAAAAATGGAAGACAGTGCCTCTCTGCGGGTTGGATTGGGGGTAAGTCCCTGCGACATACTATAGCGTCATGTCCAGGGGGTGTACTCTAGTCTGTACATCAAGCAGCCTCATGCTACAGAAACAGGAGACAGGATCCAGCTGCCCTGCCATGGGCCTCATGGCTCGGGCAAGGCATACTTAATACGTTGGTAAAGGTTGCCATTTCAGGAACGATACAGGGTCAAAACAGAAAATACACTATAGCATAACAGAACCCCGGAGGACTTCATTCAACAACGAAAGGGGTTTAAGTGGTTAAACTATCAACTCTCACACCCAGTAGCAGCAGTGAAATATTAGCCCGGATAAAGTGACCTGTAATGTGCTATGTGTCTACAGTTAGTCAATGAATGCAGCAGCCTAACGTTTATGTAAAGCATGGACAGATGAAATATAGCCTCGTCTACAATAGTTATGGCTATAAATCAACACGCACGCACGCACGCACGCACGCACGCACGCACGCACGCACGCACGCACGCACGCACGCACGCACGCACGCACACACACACACACGCACGTGAGCATGCGTGCGTGCGAGCGAAGTCAGCCAAACTTAGTCAATGGAGACATCGATGGCTTCTCAGTCACACTTTGTAATGGACGTGGCGGCCAGGATTTGCTGAGCATGCATTGTGCTATTCCCAGTGCCCCGCCGACTGTATACAGCAGGGTTCCCCAATAGGCGGCCCGCGGGCCATTTGCGGCCCGCCGAGCGCCCCCTTGTGGCCCCTGGAAAAAGAAAAGAAAAAAAATATATATATATATATATATTTTTTTTTTTGAGGGGGTCCCAGAAATAAATGGTATAATGGGGGTCAGTAGCCTATGCATGTCAAACTGGGCATCCTTTTCAAATGGGGTCTTGCCCTGAAAATGTATTTTCAGGGCAAGACCTCGACCTCGTGCGTGCGGACTCGGCCCCCAGCCTGGTACCCTAGTCAAAATATGGCCCTTGAGGAAAATTAATTGGGGAACCCTGGTATACAGTATACGGGTCGTCGGTCCCACAAATATACATGCGCAATGGGCATGACCATAAATGGGCATAGTAGTCGGATCTGTATAGCTCCATATTGCCTGTAGGGAGTATCAGGTTCATTTATGGTTATGTACAGTGGTGTAATGGTGATTATTTTTGAAGTCATGTGCCTACTTGTGCACAGAACAGCTATAGTGTATATGAGAGTCAACTCGTGACAAATTAATAAAACAACAGTAACAACTACTGTAGTGTGTTGTTACTGTTACTAGCACCATAATATGTGACTCTTTTTGATACAGAGACAGTCATGGCGGAAAGACTAACTGTTCAGGAGAGGAGAAAAACGGATTGTTTTTACCCCCAAAATGAGTTAATAGCACAGGCAGACTCTTCACATACTAGAGCATGTCTGAAATAAATGGCAGAGCTGAAATCGACATGTGAATATGAAATAAAACATGTAGCCATAGGTGTGATGATAGAGACCACAGAAGTGAACCTTTCAAGCCTGTTTTCTCAACTCGCTGTTTTCTGTAAGACATTACTCTGTAAGCCATATCTCTAAAAACTGCTTCCATGTGACGTGAAAAAACGAAAATTAAAAAAATGTCAATGACAGAAATGTCAGAAACGTTGACATATTGTGTTGATCATCTACTGGTTCAGACTTGTCAACACATTAGCCTACGTGCCTTCTACAGTCTAGCTTACAGTACTTGCGTCGGCAGCTTTTGTAGCTTGGTATAGAAGGTGCGAACGGGGCAGCCGATGTATCTATTGTTGCCGGAGGGGCAGATTTCTATTTTATTTTCTCCCCCAGAGTTAGTGTCGAAGTCTCCTTGAGCAAGACACTGAACCCCAAATTGCTCCCGATGTGCTGGTTGGTGCCTTGCATGGTTTCTGCTGCCATCGGTGTATGAATGTGTGTGTGAATGGGTGAATTGATGCACAATCTATGTAAAGCGCCTTGGATAAAGGCGCTATATAAATGCACCATTTACCATTTAGCCGCAGTAGCCTAGCTGGGCGAGAGCTCCATTGACTGGGCTATGCACAACAGACCCTGGGTTTGGGGACGTGTTCTAGCGTGCACGCGCGTGTGCCGTACCTGCGAGTGCGCGTGAAAAGAGCACTGGTACCATGCCGTGGTACTGCGTGCTATGAGCATGACACCACTGGTTATGTCTCAGTCCTACGACGGGCCGCAATGGTCTTTCAGCGCGCCCGCCAGCCAGCCTACCAACCAACCAGCCAACCAACCAACCAACCGATAAGCGCTGCCATTAGCCACGTTCAAAATATGACTTGGGGTTTGGAGGATTTGAGGTTGACTGACTGACTGACTGTCGGTCGGTCGGTCGGTCGGTCGGTCGGTCGGTCGGTCGGTCGGTCGGTCGGTCGGTCGGTCGGTCGGTCGGTCGGTCGGTCGGTCGGTCGGTCGGTCGGTCGGTCGGTCGGTCGGTCGGTCGACCGACCGACCGACTGACTGACTGACGGATGGTTGGACAGGGGCAAACACATTCTCTCAATGAAGAGAATGTCAATTTCCCTCCGGACAAACACGTCTACATAACTTGGAATTGTTGTAAAAAGTGCAGGCTAAATGCTGAGTTATTCCTGCTCGCTCCCCTCCTCCGTTCTCTGATCAAAGTTACCTATGGGACGTGAGGCGTGAGAAGCTGTATGCATGTGAAGCAGTTTGGGGAACTGGGGAACAGGCATGCGTGCTCAGCGAATCCTGGCCAGCGTGGACTCTTTCGGTTCTCCGCTTCACGGTGCCACGAAAGGTCTCTAGCCCGTTAACCCATTCTGGGCGGGAACCCCTTTTGGTGTTAGCATTACTGTATGTTATGCTTTAGCTATTGAAAAATAGCAGATCTACAAGCTCATAGCGCGCCACCGAGTGGCGCGCTACGAGCTTGTAGGTCTTCTATTTTTGAAAAATCGTGAAAATGTGGTGCAAACCTTTGATTATATATTCTTTCAGAGTGAACGTTTTTAACTCAAATCTTTGCTTCTGGGGAGGGTCCCTGGAACAACATATTTTCAGATGGTGGTCGGTGGCCAATTACAGGGGGTCCTTGACATGAAATATTGAGCACCACTGATACAGAAACATAGGTATTTCAGAAAACTGTCAGGATTTAGAAGATTTTTTATTAAAATTTCGACGTCAGGCCTAAATGGGTTAAGACCTGAGAACATATATTCTACAAAATGTCTTCTAAATCATGACTGAGTTTTATGAAAACCCTGTGTTTCCATGTCAGTGGTTCTCAAACTATTTCATGTTGTCAAGGACCCCAGAAATTATATGTAATTGGCCGCCGACCCCCAACTAAAACAAAATGTGTTCCAGGGACTCCCTCCCCTAGAAGTAACGATTTGACTTAAAAACGTTCGCTCTAAAATAATATGTATTCTTTTTTTTCTTCAAAATTATCAGATCTACAAGCTCGTAGCGTGGCACTTGGTGCCGTACTATGAGCTTGTAAGCTTGTAATAGCTAAAATATAATCCTAAAAACACCAAAAGGGGTTCCCGTCCTGAATGGGCTAGAGGCCCCCCAAAGGTCATCAATCCACCGCCAATCACAAACGTTTGCGTTGATAGATTAGCCTTCAACGTGCACATGCACACACGCCGCTGTCTCATATACCGGTACATAAATGCATAAGCATGTATACTTCCATCCACACATACGCAAGATTGCTTACTCATGTACGCACACACGCACGCACACATGCACACCTACTGAGTGCATGTGCTGGTGTAACGTGCTCTGCATGAGAGCATGCATGCAGACCGTCCATGAACTAGGGCATTAAGCAACTAGTCGACTAGTTTACTAGTCGACTAGTAAATCCACTAGTCGACCTTGTTGGTACTAGTTGACTAGTTGATATTGCGATGCATTTTTTCGATTTTGTAGGCCTCAAGATCAGGTAGATTATAGTTATAGTTTTTAAATGTACAAATATTTAGGTAAAATATTTTGTTTTTTTACATAATAGGTAGTTAAACAACTAGTCGACTAGTCGACTAGTAAACTAGTCAACTAGTACAAATGACTAGAAGTGAATGCCCTACCATGAACATGCATTATGTAAGGAAGCAACTCATTCCCATGCGGTGTTGTTTTTGGCAGCAAATTTAGATTTTAGTTTTAGTCCTATGGTCTTTTGAATGGCTTCCATTTAATTTCAGTCACATTTTAGTTGTTAGTCTAGTTTCAGTCGACTAAATATCATAAGATTTTAGTCGACTAAATCTACAGTTTATTTAGTCGACTAAAATGCATTTTGATGGGCGTTGATGCCGTCCTAATGAAAATAGCCGATCTACAAGCTCACAATGTGATGCGTTGCATGCTATTTACAGCATGCAACCAAGTGAAAAATGACTTATACTGGATCTCTTGTCCACTAGTCCCTTCCTAACATTTTAGTCTAGTTTTTATTTGTTGACGAAATTGTCAGTATATTTAGTCATAGTTTTAGTCATCATGGCTTAGTTTTTATTTAGTTTTTGTCAGTGAAAAAGGTAGTCGACAAACATTTTTCGCCTTTAGTATTAGTTGACGAAATCAATACTGCTTTCCATGCAGAGTTAGGCCTCACTCAGACCTTTACTGCATTGCTGTATGCTTGTTGGATGAATGTTGTGTAGTGTCATGGCCGCCCCAATGCATTTCCAATGGGAGTCACATGGTTTGACACAACATTTGTGTTGTATGAGGGGGAGGGGCGCAGTCGAAACACAGCCGAAAGCCATACAACAGCTTGTAGTCCAAAATGTGGACTACAAACCACGTGACTTCCATTGGAAATGCATTGGGGCGGCCATGACACTACACAACATTCATCCAACAAGCATACAGCAATGCAGTAAAGGTCTGAGTGAGGCCTTAGTGTAGAAGTGTCCTTGAGCAAGGCACTGGTCCCACAGCGTCCTACACGCCGTCACTACAGCAGGTTGCGAGTGAAAGTATGTGTAAAGTACGTCTAAAGTGTATTAAATAAACCTTAAATAACCTTGCTGCACGTGTGAAAGTATAACTAACGCACGGCCAAGAAACGACATGACTTTCCTCGTGCTTGAGATGTTCTCCCCTCCTTTTAACCCATTCAGGCCTGACGTCGAAATTAAAAAGAAATGTTTTCTAAATCATGAAAAATTTCGGAAAGATTTGAGGCACATTTTAAAGATTTTTCAAAAATAGCAGACCTACAAGTTCATAGCGCGCCACTCGGTGGCGCGCTATGAACTTGTAGATCTGCTATTTTTCAATAGCTAAAGCATAACATAATGCTAACACCAAAAGGGGTTCCCGCTCAAAATGGGTTAAAGACAAAGCTTAGCCTGAGGCGTCTGCTTGTTCATAATATCGATCCATTCCAATTAATTCACAAAGACATGTCGGAGAGGAGAGGAGAGGAGAGGAGAGGAGAGGAGAGGAGAGGAGAGGAGAGGAGAGGAGAGAATAATGGACGTGTTCAGGAGGACCTAACATGATACTGCTCTCCGATCAGTTTAGTAGGTCTGACCTGACACACATAACGCACGATGGAGAACTCCTCAGAGACGCTAGACTGGACCTCTCTCTGCTGAGATAGCAGAAGAAGGCATGCATGTACTCACGCATGCACACTAACACGCACATGCACACGAACACACACACACACACACACACACACACACACACACACACACACACACACACACACACACACACACACACACACACACACACACACACACACACACACACACACACACACACACACACACACACACACACACACACACACACACACGTCTTTTGCCGACATATAGGCTTACTGTATATCCTTCTCTCCATAGCCAGCAGCAGGTGTGGCCATTTATCACCACTGTGCTTTTTCATATTATTGCGAACGATCAATCGTTCGATTGTGTTCCGGCCTGGATCAATGTAAGTTCCCTTTTATCGGTATGACAATGAAAACTTAATTTCTCAAGGTTTGAAAGAAAAACTAATATCATGCCATTATTATTATTTACACACACATAATCTTGATTTGCCAATTATGTGGGGCCCACTTCCAATATTCTCACGGCCCACCAGTGGGGCCCCGGCCCACAAAAATCTGTTTCTCTCAGAAACAGATTTTTGAGAAACATGCATCCCTAGACATTGTACCGCTATTGCTATGTGAACATAATGTATATCCAAATGCAGCTTAGAATGTCCACTTCCAGACAAAAAAAAAATGAATCTTCTACCATGTGCCATTTCAGAGTTCTCAGAAGTCAACGACGGCTTGGGACCACAAAATACCGCAGTATTTTGACATGCATGCTGCATTGTAGAGGCTGATATTTTGATAATGCCATTTTCTTTTTTGGATTTTTTTTTTTACAATTACACTCGACAACCTCAGGTTTAATTTGATATATGGCATGCATATGTTGCTATAGTAGAACCTAGACTAGAGGTGTTTGAAACATTCAACAGCGTCTCACGCTAATAGTAGTTTTCAGACAAGGGTAAACATGGAGAACAAGCTTTATTTATCTGTTGATATCTACATAACAAAAGATCTTATCAACTCAGTTTATTTTTTCCATGAATCCAGACATTCTAAAGTTTCTTTTGATATATTTCGTGTTCATATAGGTCCAACAGATAATTAAAATAAAAAAGTAATGAAATTAATTGGGGTCAATGGTGGCATAGCTTAGCTCAGTTTTTGGGAAAATTGGCGGCACAGATAGAGTTAAGACACTCAAAATAGGGCCCTGTGTGTTTGACTGGATTCCTACAATGACCACAATGCTTTAGTGCAGTTCCCACTTCTTGAGAGAGGGGGGGGGGGGGGGTGTACGATCAATCATAGGGCATTAATTTCCGAGAACAACAAACAAAACACTTTAGAATATGGAGATAATAGTTTTTTGCCTGACAGCAATGATAATATACAATTTAATTATAACAAATATTCAGTATCGTGCGTGTGTGTGCGTGCGTGCGTGCGTGCGTGCGTGCGTGCGTGCGTGCGTGCGTGCTACAGAGACGCTATAAGCTCTAAGCCGAAGCCACAGTGACAGGCGTGACAACGATATAATCGCAGCGAGCACCCTTCTGGCGCCGTCTTTCTGCAACGGATAAAAGGCTTAACATGCTTCCTGCCAGCGCCTTCTCTTTATACTTCATTTATGCCACCGAAACAAACCATTCACACACTTCGCCACAAAGACAAGGAGCGTGTGAGGCCATTAAAATGTGAGGTGAACTTGGTGCCGTCACCACCGGGTCACATGACACCGTGTACGGCGTTAGCGTCGTTGACACCGTCATGTCAGTTTTACGCGGCGATTAATTGGACGATTAATCCATTTTGATCTGAGATCAGATTCTATAAATGTCTTCTACATCCTGACAGTTTTCTGAAAAAGCTATGTTTCTATGTCAGTCGTTCTTCGATTTTTCAAAAATAGCAGACCTACAAGCTCGTAGCGCGCCACTCTAAAGCATAACATAATGCTAACACCAAAAGGGGTTCCCGCCCAAAATGGGTTAATTGGTGTTTTTGGCATTGAAGATCAGCGATATGAATCAAAATTGTATTTCTGTTTGGCTTCTAGAGAGAGAGAGAGAGAGAGAGAGAGAGAGAGAGAAAGAGAGAGAGAGAGAGAGACAGACAGAGTGAGCCAACAATATTTTTATTTTCGCTGATCCAAATGGACGAGGGACTTCACTGGAAAAAATCATATCATAGATAACAAAGGAAGAAAAAATAAACAGAAATGACAACTCATCCAGGCGTGGAGAATTGTGTGCCAACAACATGACACGTAGACACACACAGACTTGTTGCACGTGCATGCACACACACACGCACACAGTCACACCCACAACACATTTGCCGGACGGATCGTCAGCCTCTGAGTGCATTGTCTCATTTGTGGGCTGTGTACCCAGTACACACACACACACAGATGTAATCTCCCGCAGTGCAAACAGAGCCCTGGCGACGGACTGACTCCCCCCGACTAATTGGCGTCGGCGACGGGGAAGAGGATTGGAACAGTAGCCGCGTGTCTGTCATCAACATTAACCCATTTTGGGCGGGAACCCCTTTTGGTGTTAGCATTATGTTATGCTTTAGCTATTGAAAAATAGCAGATCTACAAGCTCATAGCGCGCCACCGAATGGCGCGCTACGAGCTTGTAGGTCAGCTATTTTTGAAAAATCGAAGAACGACTGACATGGAAACATAGCTTTTTCTGAAAACTGCTGGATGTAGAAGACATTTTTAGAATCTGATCTCAGGTCAAAATGAGTTAAACAGACAGAGAGATGGAGACACACGGAAAGGCATACAGAGACATTAGGGGCGTGCCATAGTCTCACGTTGCCAGACTGTTGCCTCTCGCCATTTCCAAATGCTTCCATCATTACAGTCTGGTGCAACAGAAGTTCTGTAGAGAAAAGGCCTTGTGCCAGGGCTGGACTGCATGGGACAAACATTCGGCCCGGTCATTTTCGTGCGAATTTGGCCCAGACCGGCCCACCTCCGTCGAGGCACACACATACAAACAAATATACCACCACTTTTACAGAACAACACAAATGATACAAACCAACAGACAACTACACAACCCTTTGTTGCTCTCACAAGAATGATGCTGGCAAAAGGATTCAAGATAGAAGAGGGTTTATTTGTCACTTTGAATTACAGTACACTGTATTCAGAGTACAGTGTACCTGTACACTGATACAGTGTACAGTGTACACTGATACAGTGTACACTGTACAGGTACAGTGACATTATCATGATGGTACGAGCAGAATGGCAGCAGGCCCGAACTGGTCCATTTTTGAGGTTTAGTTTTAGTGAAAATAAAACTCAAGAATTTGCTGTCAAAGATAACAAGATAAGATCTTTATTGTCACTGTATGAGACATACAACAACATTGCTTTTAGTGCAACCATAATACAGCAGTAGCAGGAGTTAACGGGCAATTGTGGGCACTGTATTTTGCCCGTAAACCTCAAGTTTAGCAGCATATACAGTTAATATACGGTGATAAAAAACAGGTGTGATGGTACAATTCGGGAGTTTACCGGAGTTTGTTGGAAAGTTTAACGGGAGTTTCCTGTAATATACACATCCGTATCAATGCTTTTTTGCGCAGTGTATCAACAGAGAGAGAGAGAAAAAAGGACAAAGACAGAAAGAAACACTGATGGGTCAACTTCATGAGAAATCAACACTGTGGTTCAACGCATCATGCAGCATAGGCTGCTTTATGGCGTCCCTCGCTCCACCTACAATAGCAGTTGTGGTGGCGAAAATGCATATAAACACTATGGTATTGATTAATGTAATGTAGCATACTAGTAGATGATACTTAACACTCTAATTACCACCTGTTCTTCACTGACAAACTCATTAGAGACTGCCGACTCATGTAAACCTATTTCAAACTGTGTGAGTTAACTATAGAATAGAGTCCATTTAAGGAATGACCATCTCTTGTTACTCCTGAAACTCTGTACACTGCTGAAAGTATAAAATATGTGTGGGACATGTGTGTGGGGAGTGCTTGGGGAAGCTCTGGAGGGAGACACTAGTCTCTCTCCGGTGTGATGACATATACAATAAAATAATGGAGTTCGAATCCTGATGGTTGAGTCCTGTTTCTTCCTGATGTTGTTTACTTACTAATAGTAATATCAAAAGCTGCCAGGACACAGTACAGCATTTATTCTTATTATTCTTTTTTTTATAGAAGTATAGAAATATAGAACTAAAACGCATATATCAGACGATGATTTGCATTCTCATCGTAAACAAATTAACGAATCATCAGAGGACGATCAAAGCTAACCACGCCATATCCTAGCTCGTGAGAACGGCATGAATAAATAGATTAAATAAAAAAAACGCAACAAAAAGCCTCAAACTGTGAAGAGATAACAGAGAAGGATTAAAGCCAGACAAGATCATCAAACTGTATGAAGTTGATCACAAATCCCTCCTCCTTTGATCTCTCCGCTTTAGGTATAGCACGTCGTCGCTATCAGCCGGGAACCTCATGTCTCGTGTCGTATTTCGTATTTCATTTCTTTTTATGACCTACTTTGTCGCGTGAGAGTATAGCAAAAAATAGCCGATCTACGAGCTCACAACTGGCCGCGACGCATCGGGGCATTTTCGCGACTTCGTAAATGTTTTGAAAGTTAAAGTGTGTCTCTTGAAATCAATCTGGAACAACTCAGCACCTCGGCAACACGACACGCTGTGAGCTATACTGTTGACAACGTTTGAAAAGTTACAAAAAAACTGGGATGCCGATGTTATGGAGTTTATAAGTCAAATAATGGCCGGTATACTGTATTGGCCAAACTGACATGTCGGCCGGGCTCTACACCAGGGGGGTCTTCAACATGTTTGGGGGCCAAGGACCCTTATAGCTGAGAGAGAGATGAAGCAGGGACCATTTTACTATAGGAGTGTGCCAATATATCGATATATGTGCCAACATTTGACTGAGGGACTGCCATTGGATTTGTTTGAATTTTCGTTTTTTTCATGTCATATGAAAGCAGGGAATCATAGCTTCAAATTGACATATTGGTTGTTCAGTTTGACCGACCAGTTTTGGAGATATGGCTTATAGAGTAATGTCTTACAGAAAACAGCGAGTTGAGAAAACAGGATTGAAAGGTTCACTTCTGTGGTCTCTAACATTACAACTATAGCTACATGTTTAAGCATTTATTTCATATTTACATGTCGATTTCAGATCTGACACTTATTTCAAACATACTCTAGTATGTGAAGAGTCTGCCTGTGCTATTAACTCATTAAAAAAAGAAAAAAAAAAAAAAGTTGTTCTCCTCTGGTGAAAAGCTGGAATTTGTGCGATGGCAGCCATGGCTCCCAGTCAAATCTGGTCACATATGATATGATTAGAAGGTCGACTAGACTAGTACAGTACTTAAGAAAAATGTATTTAGTTACTTTACACCACTGCTTCTCCCCCCCATCTTATGATCCACCCACTGTAATGAACTGCAGTGTTTTATTCCCACCTCTCTCTCTCTCCCTCCCCCTCCCCTTCTCTCTCTCTCTCTCTCTCTCTCCCCATCAATCTCTCCCAGGCTCTATCTCAGCTCAGCGGGAGGCCCGTCATCCATGTTTCTAATCTAATGATGCATCGCCGCCAAGGAGCAAAAACTTGACAGTTAACAGCCTCCTTGCACTCTTTCTCAGGCTGACACTGCACACACGCGCGCGCAAGCACACACATACCAAACAACGTGCACACGATACCAAACAACGTGCACACGACACGTGCCGTAGTGGATGCGCGCTCGCGTGGATGCACGCACACACGCACACACACACACACAGACACAGACTCACACTCACACTCACACTCACACTCACACACACACACACACACACACACACACACACACACACACACACACACACACACACACACACACACACACACATCATGAGCTATTTATTGTTGGTGCACGATACAGCAAGCCATGCATAAATCAGGTGTAATTCTCTAGAACCGAAGCCTAAACTCCTAAACCTCTAACATGCTGTACAGGCCTGTTATACGCCTATAACTGAAAAATGACCAGGAGAATGGTGCTCATTTGTGCACCAGCGTCTTTCTTTAGGTAGGACGGTGTGGGACGTCCTCTCCATCGATGCCTGTGTGTTGGTTCCCACAGTACAAGCTTTTTGAGCAGGAGTTCTTTGGTGTCGGTGGCAGTGGCTGCACTTACTTACATTCTATTAACCCATTTTGGGCGGGAACTAGAGACCAGCGGGTGGCGGATTTAGCCGCGGTTGCCGCGGGTGAACCGCAGTTTAGGGTGGATTAGGGTCAATTCAATATATTATAAATTAATATCGGATAAACCGCGGGTGAAATAATGCTGGAAATAATAAATGAATGGCAGCCATCTATCTATAGGCTTTATAACTTTGAAAACGGAAATAAATTAATGATATCTATCTATAGTCTTATAATATATTTTTTAAAAGGCACAAAATCTCAGCATGCGTGCGTTAGTAGTATTTTAATATTTTCCATCAGGCACAAATTAGACGCCTATATTGGCTAAGAAGGACCACAACAACGAGTGGGCTGCTAGCTGCTAGGCTAACAGGCAGCTGAGAGTATGAAAGAAACTTACAACTAACTGAAACAGAAGGGAAGAATATAAGTTTGGCGTGGGACTCGGTGCCATGGGACTGCATGGGAGCGAGGGCTGGATATATGCCACATGAAAAGACGTTCGTTGCGATGTGCGAACGTGACTGACTGAACGGACGGCAGCCTTGTTGCCATGGAAATGGGAATATACAACCGTAACTTTGGTGAACTGTCGGCAGTGGTGAGTGACACAACTTATAAATAGCCGATCTACAAGCTCACAACGCGTCGCAGCGAGCCAGCGACGCGTTGTGAGCTTGTAGATTGGCTATCCCTGCAGCGGATTTCGGGTGGTTGCGGATATATAAATTGGATTAATTAATTAATGCGGTCGGATAACGGGCGGATCATTAATATGTACGGGCGGATTAGGGTGACAAAAAAGCTCATCCGCAGTTCTCTAGCGGGAACCCCTTTTGGTGTTAGCATTATGTTATGCTTTAGCTATTGGAAAATAGCAGATTTACAAGCTCATAGCGCGGCACTTTTACAAGCTCATAGCGCGGCACCGAGTGCCGCGCTATGAACTTGTAGATCTGCTATTTTTGAAAAATCGAAGAACGACTGACAGTTTTTCAGAAAACTGTCAGGATTTAGAAAACATTTTTAGAATCTGATCTCAGGTCAAAAGACCTGAGGACGTAAATGTGTCACCTTATAGATTTTATGGTCAAGAGGTGCACGCACATCCCCACATGTCAACGGGTGCAGGATCCAAAAGAATAAGAGGAGATCCGCACACCGTTTTAAAAGCTCCGATTTATTTTTAATTGACAACAGAGCGGACAACAGAGCGGACAACAATACAACGTTTGGGCCTCAGGGGCCTTCGTCATGTATACTGAAACAGCGCGTCTAAGTGCTTGCATATGACAACGTCAAGTGGTGTATGTGCGGTGTGCGGATCTCCTCTTTCCTTTCTACAGTATAGCTTTTAACCCCTTTTGACCTGAGATTAGATTCTAAAAGTCGCTCTTCGATTTTTCAAAAATATTTTTCAATAGCTAAAGCATAACATAATGCTAACACCAAAAGGGGTTCCCGCCCAAAATGGGTTAAGACATTTAGACCTGAGGACACAAATATGTCACCTTATAGCGTTTATGGTCAAGAGGTGCACACACATCCCCACATGTCAACGGGTGCAGGATCCAAAAGAATAAGAGGAGATCCGAACACCGATTTAAAAGCTCAGATTTCTTTTTTTGATTGACAACAGAGCGGACAACAATACAACGTTTGGGCCTCAGGGCCCTTCGTCATGTATACTGAAACAGCACGTCTAAGTGCTTTTTAACTCAAATATTTGCTTCTTTTGGGACAACATATGTTCAGATGGGTGTCGGCGGCCAAATGCATATCATTGTGGGGATCCTTGACATGAAATAGTTTGAGAACCACTGATAATTAATACAAACACAAACGCTCGCGCGCGCACGCGTGCACACACACACACACACACACACACACACACACACACACACACACACACACACACAGCAAACGAACATATGGCACGGCTATGGCCTGATTGCTTGCTGACAAGCGGTGTTGAACCAGAGTTCAGCGGCAGACTGCTTTCCAAAGGCAACGATGATGGTGCATGACAGCCATCGCCCCTCGAGGCCAAATGCCCACACACACACACACACACACACACACACACACACACACACACACACACACACACACACACACACACACACACACACACACACACACACACACACACACACACACACACACACACACACACACACACACACACACACACACACACACAGTTGCATGACAGCTATGGCCTCTGGAGGCCAACTGCCTGCTATACCATGCTTGAAGCACTGCACGGGGACATATGGTTACATATTGTACGACATGGCACAAGTTAATGCCCACACACGCACGTACACGCGCACGCGCGCACACACACACACACACACACACACACACGCACATGCACACGCACACACACACACACACACAGAGAGGGCCTAAGCACACTTTAGATTCCATGCGCGGACAGAAGAAGCTGTATTTTACGTAATTTCCGAGTTTTTAGACAGCTGGTGGATGGAAAAGAAGCTCCACCCCCGCGGCTGACTGCCACGGAGGAGAGCGTTTCCGGGAATCTGTCCGTCGCGGCAGTCAGCCGCGGGGGTGGAGCTTCTATTCCATCCACCAGCTGTCTAAAAACTGGGAAATGACGTAAAACACAGCTTCTTCTGTCCACGGCTGTCCGCTAAAGTGTGCCCATGCTGACAGCCTTCCCCTATCCACAAGGAGGAGCAGTGCAGCAAAGCATTATGGGAATTGTAGTCCAGGAAGTGAACCCAGTGACATCATGGACACTGCTAAAATCAACAATATCTAAAAACCACAAATTACATACATAAAGACCCCCCGGAAAGTGTTCTAAATCTCCTAAACATGAATGTTTTTTGCAAAAAGGGTGAAGCGTCCCTTTTGGTACTGTAACATTTTGAGGTATACTGTTTTACTTTCCTGGAGTGTTACCAATTTTCAATACTTTTACCTGTACTTACACCCCTATAATATTGCACTTTTACCCCCACCACATTGAACACTCTAGTTACTATAGTTACCACTGTGCAGATTTGGATTATTATTACAAAACACACATGAACAACTTTATGTACTTTGGATATTTGACAATAGCCGAATCTACAGGCTCAGAACGCGTCACATCGCGGCGCGTTGTGAGCTTGGAGATCGACTATTTTGAAATACATTTCTATACTTCTACTTTTGGTACATTAAGCATATTTTGACTTTTGTACTTTTACTGAGGCAATTACTAGTAACGAGAGGATGTATACACTGTTGTATGCGTGAATCTCGTTTGCGTCCGAGCATAGGCATGGTGACGCCCCGCCTGCCTGTGATTGGCCGAGCATAGGCATGGTGACGCCCCGCCTGCCTGTGATTGGCCGAGCATAGGCATGGTGACGCCCCGCCTGCCTGTGATTGGCCGAGCATAGGCATGGTGACGCCCCGCCTGCCTGTGATTGGCCGAGCATAGGCATGGTGACGCCCCGCCTGCCTGTGATTGGCCGAGCATAGGCATGGTGACGCCCCGCCTGCCTGTGATTGGCCTACCGACACCGCCCGTCTTGACTGTCCTCCGAGGTGGATATAATGCTGGATAGTCAGATGCGAGGTTATCATTCCAGATGTACGGTAATAGAGAGAACTATAACTTGTAACTTTTATTTTTGTAGAAGAGGCAAACTAATATTGTTTATACCGTTTGCTTTGATGGAATAATTGATTGAACATGCACTCCGTAATATGATTTGATTTGGGTGTGTTCTAAAATAAAGTGTTTGTGTTGATTATTGTGTAATGTGTTTGTATGTGTAAACTTGAAACATTATTGTACTATAAAAAGTGCAAAGTAAATATTTTCAAGGGGGCACGGCGCCGTGCACAGTTGGTAGTGCTGTCGCCTCACAGCTAGAAGGTCCTGGGTTCGATTCCCGCTCGGGGCGCTGTGGGTGCTGGTGGCGTGTTTCCTCCTCCACATCATCAGTGCCCATACCCGAGGCGGGGTTGGCGAAAGGGCCTTTCTGTGTGGAGTTTGCATGTTCTCCCCGTGTACCCTAGGGTAGGTACCCTCACAAAAAATATGCAGTAATCCTGGTCTCTAAACTGCCTCCACCTGGCCAGCCAGGGCGCCTGATGGAGGGGAAAGGAACTGGTTGGAATAACGTGTTCCTTCCACGCGCTACGTCCAACCAGGGAAACTCCCCCCTGTCAGGTGTAAAGGAGCAACTTGGACACTCAGGCATGAAGGAAGCATGAGTTCAAGTCCGTTGCTCTCCCCATGTCCCCCATATATGGGGAGGGTGTGTAGAGCCCAGGATCACATTAGATAACTGACACAGGGGTGAAAAATGGGTTACAAAATCGTGCACAAACGAGAATCACGGCTGTTGTATTGATACTTTAAAAAAAAAACACGGTACTTCTCCCAACACTGCACACATACTCCATCTCCCCAGCGTTACCTAATATGGGTTGTGTGCCTATATATACGTGCATGTTTTGTTTTGTTTTTACTTTAAGCGTGGACCTAAAATACAATTTATATTCCCACATGGAGACGCCAGGGTTCACTTATGAATATTGTGTTTTTCCAATGTACTATTTGGATTTGTACGCTGTGATTTAGGTTTAACAAACCTCTAGGACATCTCTAGAGGAAACACAACTTCAAACATGTCTCTGCTGCGCCTCCAATGGCCCGTCGCTTTGTAATGGATATTTATATAATGTTCTCATTTTATACAATCAACAGCGTGTTCAAATATCAGTGCATCTCTTAACAAATATAATTAAGAGTGAGAGAACACAGTGCCTCGTCAGTTTACTGGTCTTAATCTTGATCAACATGTTGTGAATCCAATAGCCAGTATTTTCTCCTTTTTTTTTTTTCCTCAGTGGCCTTGTGGTTAGAGTGTCCGCCCTGAGACTGGGAGGTCGGGGTTCAATCCCCGGCCGGGTCATACCAAAGACTCTAAAACATGGGACCCAGTGTCTCCCTGCTTGACACTCAGCATCAAGGGTTGGATTTGGGGTAAGTCCCTGCGACATACTAGCGTCATGTCCAGGGGGTGTACTTCTACATCAAGCTGCCTCACGCTACAGAAACAGGAGATAGGCTACTGCCCTATGGGCCTCATGGCTCGGCAAGGCTATAGGAGTCTTTCAGACTCCACCATGGCCCGTAGCACTTGCCCTAAGATAGCACATTATGTAGACTTAGATAGTATTTTAAACAGACTTATAGCTTGTTACGTAGACAGCTCTAGAATTGCACTTTATGTAGTCATAGCACTTTATAGTACACATGTATAATATATTATATAGTATAGTATGTATAGTTTACATAGATACTCCACTGTTACGTTCTTAGTTTACGCATGATTCATGATAACTACTTTTTATATATGTGATGTATGCCATGCTTTTGTTATTGCTTAATGTAAATCGCTCTGGATTAAGAGCGTCTGCTAAATGCCTAAATTGTAAATTGTAAATTGTAAGGAAATTGATATTCCATAGTAGGGCGGCTGTGGCTCAGGAGGTAGAGCAGGTCGTCCAATGATCCATGGGTCGGCGGTTCGAATGCCGGCTGTCCTGCTGTCCACATGTGGAAGTGTCCTTGGGCAAGACACTGAACCCTACATTGCCTCCAATGAGTCGGTCGGTGTAAGCTTGCCACCGTTGGTGTGTGAATGTGGGAAGTGAGGACGCTGGCGTCGACTGTTTGCCGCTTCACCTCCCAATGTATGAATGAATGAACCATTGTAAAGCGCTTTGAGCACTTGGAAAAGCGCCATACGAATGCAATTCATTATAGGTAACATTTGGTCTGAATTAAATAATATTGATGTTGTCAATTTTATTTGTCATTGTCTGTGTTAATGTAATGTTTTTTTATGTTGCATGTGAACCCCATAAGATTAGTGGCAGTTATCCAGCATGCTAATGGGGATTCTAATGAACTCAAATGGGCTCTCTCTCCCTCTCTACCTCCCCATAACCATTCACACTTACCCTCCCTAACACGACATACACGAGTTAATTGACTGTAGAACAGCTTCTCTCCCAATAACAAGTTTTTAATACGTTTTAAGACATAGTGTTTCCATCGGACAGAGTGGGATAAAACGGACGGCTGAAGTGGTTTCTGGTTGGAAACTGACATCAGATTGCATCAATCAGGAATAAACGAAATACATCAAACTGTGGCACCTTGTAGCCACATCTGCCCCACATCTAATTTTAGTGCGTGCGTGTGTGTGTGCGCGCCTGTGTTCTGTCACTCTGTGTCGTTAGCCTCCCCGCTGGGAGAGTTGTTCATCCACAGAGCGGGTTACCCACAGTGCACTGCTGCTCCGCTACAATTCACGGGGGGTTGATGACTCACTGTCAACACCCTGATGTGACACATCTCTCTCTCTCTCTCTCCCTCTCTCTCTCTCTCTCTCTCTCTCTCTCATGTGCTGAACGTGTGACGGTTCACCGTTCAATACAAGCCGAGATGAAAGGGAAATGCATGGGTAACTGTAGAGGAGGTGGTCGCGAGAGAGAGAGAGAGAGAGAGAGATAGAGATAGAGAGAGAGAGAGAGAGAGAGAGAGAGAGAGAGAGAGAGAGAGAGAGAGAGAGAGAGAGAGAGAGAGAGAGGTGAGGTAGTGACTATAAAGGATGTCTTCTGTGGATGCCGTTTGTCCCTTAGATTTGTCAACTGACACCCTCCCTCACACTCAGCACTTTTGGTGGAGAGGGACTGCTGAGCTCTTCTCTGTGAGACACGCACGCACGCACGCACGCACGCACGCACGCACGCACGCACGCACGCACGCACGCGCTGACATACCAATGGCATTGTCTTACAGTGCATGCCAAGAATAAAGAAGTGTCCTTCATGATCGAGCCACATGCACACGGACACAGTGATAATTCTTCTCTTTTCTATACGAGTAATATCCCCACATGAGAGTGTGGATTCACACAATTTGGGAGGGATGTCACTATAGTGACTGAAATCGAGAAAGCGTAATATTTCTCAGATTAATTAACCTTTGTGTTAAAAAGCACACTTGTGGCCTGGGCCATGGCTCAGCGGTCCAGGCACCTTGGCTGGTAATCCAGTCTGGCAGTGTGCCGCGGGTTCGACACCCGATCCCGACGGCCTTTACTGCATGTCTTCCCCCCCATCTCTCTCCCCATTTCCTGTCAGCCTACTGTCTGTCCCTCCATAAAAAAATATAAAATAAAGGCGAAAGCCACAAAAAAAAACATTTAAAAAGCACACTTGTTGTCATGATTCGATTAGTTATGAACATACAACACTGACAAATAAACTAAATCAAATCAGACGAAAGTTTGATTTGGGCCTGTGGTTGACAAAAAAAAGAAAGTAAATAAATAAATACAAATAAATAAATAAAGGCTTAGCTTTGAGGCGTTATCTGTCGAAACACAACACGACACAAGGCCTCCGCACACAAACCAGCCATTACAGCTGCTCAGCCGAGACGTCAAATAGTCTCTTTGTGTTTAAAGAAGAAAAGCCTGGAATCTTTTTCAGCTGGAGACCAGATAACATGTGGCTAGATTAGACGCAGCTGGGGCAACGCATGCAAGGCAGAAATGACAAACCTCGCTGCGTCGCACGCACGCACACACGAACGCACACGCACGTCACACACACACAGGCACGCACGCACACACGCACACAGAGTGCCACTTGAGTACTGAAGATGGACTGAAGCAGCGGCCACAGGGCGACCCCACAGAGATAAGCACTGTATGTGCATGTAAAGGCAAAGAAATGACAAATGGAAAATGGGGACGACACAATTCACATAAAACGAGTGGAAGGGAACGTATAATGCTATCCTCTGCTGTATGTATCTCAAAAGGGCCGGGGGATAGTATATCCACTCGTGGACAAAGTTTATGTTCAAGCATATTACTCTCATATCAGTAGCCAAATGCACTGTCCAAGGCGTGCATACATATTACAGCCTAAATGGTTGGTTGATTGATTGCTTGATTGATTGATTGATTGAAGTTTGTAGAATGGGTACGTTTCAAAAGAAAGTACAGGTCAATACAAAGACTAGGAAAAGCACTAGTTAACCGATTAAATGCCAGGAACGTGGGATTCCGTTCTATTCTCCATCCCCCACCTGTCCCAGAATGTAAAAAAATCCATCTTTCTTTAACACTTTAATTGCCCAGGGTTATTTAATCCATTAAATTATAGCGCCCAGTCGATTTATAGCAACGGAGCACTTTTACCGACGGACTGGACGTTATCCCGGATGTGGCTGTAGCAGCTAGATGTAGCCAAAACACTCTTGATGCGATCGACAACAACGGGAGGTATAAGAATAAATCTACGACTTTTTTACAGGGGCCAGTTTCGAATTGAAACCGCCCGTATAGGTGCTTTTTGAGGGCGGTTTTGGAGGAGTCTTAGGGATTCACATTTCTCAATAAAAACCATCAATGTCTCACGACTATAGCTGAGCCTTTGGAACAAAGGCATTCCTCACCAGTTCACCCATCTGAGGGAAGAAGGTAATTATATTCTTTAAATCCACCCTAAATCCAAAAAAAAGAAGGCGTAGGCATTGGTGGAATTGATCTAATCCCTGTGTGCACAGGGAAAGTGTGGGTTTTAACCCATTTTGACCTGAGATCAGATTCTAAAAATGTCTTCTACATCCTGACAGTTTTCTGAAAAAGCTATGTCGTTCTTCGATTTTTCAAAAATAGCAGACCTACAAGCTCGTAGCGCGCCACTCGGTGGCGCGCTATGAGCTTGTAGATCTGCTATTTTTCAATAGCTAAAGCATAACATAATAACATAATGCTAACACCAAAAGGGGTTCCCGCCCAGAATGGGTTAAGATAAATCAATAGAGCAAAGAAAGTAAGTCATCCTACTGTATCCTATAACTCGTACAATGGGCATGGATGTGCACGGCACACGGGCATAGCAGGCATTGTAAGAAAATATGCCTTGAAAGACACAAATTAAAGCACAGTACGCCTGTTGCCTAGCGGTCCAGGCGCATGCCACATTATAGGCTCTGGCCTGACAGCGCGTCGTGTGTTCGAGTCCCGTTCATGACGACCTTTGCTTCATGTCTCTCCCCTTCTCTCTCTCTCTCTCTCTCGCTCTTTCCTGTCTGTCTTCTTTGTAACTATCAATGAAGGCAAAAAGCCAAAAAACAAATATTTAAAAAAAAAATGCTACTACTAGTCCTCATACTATGCATACATTATGTTTGTGTACATGTGTAAATATACATTGGGTATTTAACACATTTACACAAAAGGTACAAACGAATACACATAAATGCAGATACAGGTGACTATATACCGGTACATCGTCTCTGGTGGGTGGGAATATCACGTGTGTGTGTGTGTGTGTGTGTGTGTGTGTGTGTGTGTGTGTGTGTGTGTGTGTGTGTGTGTGTGTGTGTGTGTGTGTGTGTGTGCAAAAAAACACGAAAATGTGCCCATCTCTGATGGATTAATTACAGACTCCAGCGTGGCTACCCTCACCAACCAGGGAGGAGACACACAGACTTTTGAAACAGAGACCAGGCTTTCCTCCGAGGTGGTGGAAAGCCTGGTGAGGCGAGGTTACTAGGCTACAGGAAGAAACGTCAAGAAGGGTCCTGCTTAGCACGAAACAGACTGAAGCCAAACAACATTGGCGTGGCCTTCGACTGCAGGGAAAATTGGCCTGTGTTGATTCAGCCAATCACTCTGTTTCACATCCGATGTACAACAATGCTGCTATTGGGGAGGATGTTTTACAAAATTCACCATCAAAGCAAGACTGAAAGTATTACCAACCAAGTACAATCTGTCAATCTGGTATCAAAATGGTTTCAAAACACACGTAGCAAATCTATCAAAGAAAATTAAACCTAAAATTGGCTTCGTCTACCATAATAGATCATGCTTTTCTAAAGAAAATAGAAAGAGGATAATTCAAGCAACAATCATACCAATATTTGACTACTGACAGCATTTTAAAACCCCTGGATGCAATCTATCACAGTGCACTTCGCTTTATCACAGGAGCAAGTTACAGAACCCATCACTGCACGCGATACACATCAGTAGAATGGTCTTCACTGTCACTTAGAAGGAAACAACATGCTATACCCTGTTCACTTACAAAGCACTACTTGGAAAACTACCCCTGTATTTGACAAAGCTGCTAGAACCCAATACCTCAAGTTATGGTACCAGATCTCAAGATAGGCTTCTGTTGAAGGTACCAAAAACCTCTTCTAAACTGGGAGATACTGCCTTCAGGGTACATGCTCCACGTCTATGGAATATCTGTCAAAACAAGTTGAAGCTGGATGTCCTTGTTTCATATATTTTTAAAAGATTTTTAACTGACCTCACACTAGAAGAAGGCGTATGCACCTGCTTTTTGTAACATGTGTTTTTAAGATTCTGAGATTCTGACGTGCGTGCGTGCGTGCGTGCGTGCGTGCGTGCGTGCGTGCGTGCGTGCGTGCGTGCGTGCGTGCGTACAACAGCGCGCGCGCAACAGTGACACTTGGCGGTGTGTTAGGCTGCACAACAGTGACACTTGGTGGTGAAAATATGCTATTTCCGTGCTCAGACACAGCCAGGGACACACATTGCTGTATATAGGAGTGGCTAGCACCCCTCAAAAACAGCAAAGGTAGCAGATCTCAAGATGCTGTATGATCAGGTATAGGGCATGCAGTGTCTCTACTGTAGTGTGTAGAAGGTTAAACACACGCGCACGCGTGCACACGCAAGGTTGTGCGCACGCACAGCCACACGCACACACACACACGTTTGCACATTGAAACCTAAGTTGAAGCCACCCTGGCTCGGTCTCTCCTTTCATTTTCAAAAAATATATTAACCCATTTTGACCTGAGATCAGATTCTAAAAATTTGACCAGGTCTAGCAAAATGGTCCTCATCTCGCCTATAATGAAAAGGCAGAAAATCTAAAATAAACTTGATTTTTTTTTTTGTGATTTTCGTTTTTTTTCATATTAACACAGTTTGAATGTTGAAGAAGGTTTTCATTCCAACAGATTATTGATTTGGGCAAATTAAATGTATACATTTATAAGTCAAAGTAGGCTAGCCAGCTCTAGGTGTTGAAATGTTGTGAACATTCAAAGGGGATTTTCTCAGCTTTGGGTAAAACGGCACAATCATTTTAAAATGGTCATATCTCCTTCAAATATTTTCCAATTTCATTGAATGATACATCATATGAAAGCTTACATTCTGTACTTTAATAACCTGTACAAAACTAAAATATTACTCTGGTCGAGATGAGGGCCTATTTGCCAGACCCGGTCACAAATGTCTTCTACATCCTGACAGTTTTCTGAAAAAGCTATGTTTCTATGTCAGTCGTTCTTCGACTTTTCAAAAATAGCAGACCTACAAGCTCATAGCGCGCTACTCAGTGGCGCGCTACGAGCTTGTAGATCTGCTATTTTTCAATAGCTATAAATCATAACATAATGCTAACACCAAAAGGGGTTCCCGCCCCAAAATGGGTTAACCTCAAGCCTTTCCCAATGCAGCATCCGCCAGTGAGTAGGCCATATAAGCTCCTCAGGAAGAGAAAAAAGATAGAAAACAATAAGAGACGAAAACAATAAGACGTCACAATAAATCCATTTAATTCGGAGCACTCCCCTCATTCCGAAGCACACTGCCAAGATTATTGCTTTGCGAATGTCGGCTGCTGATATATGGACTGGGTGGAGATTGATAGGTAATGGTGTCGCTGATAGGCATATTGAAATGTCTATTTGAAATGTGTGAGTGCGTGCGCTCATGTGTGTGTGTGAGTGGTGTGCATGCATGCGTGCGTGCGTGTGTGTGTGTATTTCCCGCCACAGAAATATGTCTTTGTCCATGTGTAAATGGTGGCACCCCTGTGCTCCGCATGACACCAGGCCAGTGGAATTATAGGACCATACATGGTCTCAAACTTGTTTTCATGTCAAGTACCCTCAAATTGTGTTTGGGCCGCGGATCTATACAAACAGCATCAGTGACATGACATGGGCAGTCTCAGCTATGGAGACAGCATCAGAAAAAAACTCTTCTAAACTGGGAGATACTGCCTTCAGGGTACATGCTCCACGTCTATGGAATATCTGTCAAAACAAGTTGAAGCTGGATGTCCTTGTTTCATATGATATTTTTAAAAGATTTTTAACTGACCTCACACTAGAGGAAGGCGTATGCACCGGCTTTTTGTAATATATGTTTTTAAGATTCTGATTCTGTTTTCTGGTGTATGTGTGTTTATGTATCATATATTTTTGTGTGTTTGTCATGTATGTACAATCATTGCTGTAATTGTTCCATTGAAAAAGAGACCTTGGTCTCAATTGGATTCCCCTGAAATAAAGGTTTCAATCAATCACTCAGCAATACAGACAACTATTAGTACCATGGCAAGCATCAGCGGACAGTGGCAGATTATGAGACCCCATCAGCACCATGGACAGTGGCAGATTATGAGACCCCATCAGCACCATGGACAGTGGCAGGTTATGAGACCCCATCAGCACCATGGACAGTGGCAGGTTATGAGACCCCATCAGCACCATGGACAGTGGCAGGTTATGAGACCCCATCAGCACCATGGACAGTGGCAGGTTATGAGACCCCATCAGCACCATGGACAGCTGCATATGAGACCCCATCAGCACCATGGACAGTGGCAGGTTATGAGACCCCATCAGCACCATGGACAGCTGCATATGAGACCCCATCAGCACCATGGACAGTGGGATTCTATTTCCAATAATAGCTATATGGAATGTATATTTGCATGCAAGTGGGGGGACAAAAAGCATGGCAGCTTTTTGTGTGTGTTTTTGTATCTTTTATGTATAAACCGAGCCACTGTTCACCTATAGGCATTAAGCATGGCTCCATGCGGCCGGGGAAACTCCCTTCTGTCAGGTGAAAAGAAGCAACTTGGACTCCTCGTGCATAGAAGGTAGCATGAGGTCAGTCCGCTGACAGGTTGGCAGAGGAAGTGTATAGTGCCCAGGATTACATTAGATAATTGACACTGGGTGAAAAAATAGGTTGCAAAATCGTGGGATAAAAATTATAGGAAAAAAAAAAGCACCGGCTCAAATCGTAACAGCCAATCGCTCCTCCCCTTCGCCTTCATCACAAGATAAAATAAAGAGTGAGGTAGCTAATGTAGATGAAGTCTCTCAGTGGGTTTCTTGGGTGTCATGTTAGTGCCGGCGCTGTATAAGGTGCGAATAACAGCTTATTAGGAGACATGTTTATCAGATTGAAGGCCGGTTAAAAAGCACTTTGGCTTTTAGCATTATCTTCCTAATGGGAATGAGCGAGTGGGAGAGGGGGGTGGAAAATGCAGTGTGCGTGCGTGTGCATGGATGGATGTTTTCTTCTTAGGCCTCACTCAGACCTTTACAGCGTTGTATGAATGTTGTGAGTGTCATGGCCGCCCCAATGCATTTCCAATGGAGGCCACATGGTCTGTTGTATGGCTTTCAGCTGTGTTTCGACTGCGCCCCTCCCCCTCACACAACACAAATGTTGTGTCAAACCATGTGACTCCCATTGGAAATGCATTGGGGCGGCCATGACACTACACAACATTCATCCAACAAGCATACAGCAATGCAGTAAAGGTCTGAGTGAGGCCTTAGTTCCCTGCCTTTTGCTATTGCTATCTTTGCAGACAGAAATGTTTCTGACTGCTCAGCCTCATCTCCGTGCCATGTCCTTCCAGTAGGCGGTCCACTCCGGTGGTGCAAAATCGCGAACGGCCATCGGACCCAAAAATGTGCCATCAGTTCATGGGTTCTACTAGTCTATTTTCGAAAGGAAGAAGCACGCACAACTCCAGCTATCTCAGTCTCTTGGAACATTTTACCGGGTGCACGGTCAGGAAACACTTTTAGAAGAAGGAGAATACCAGCACTCACAGAGTAGTCCTTTAAGGCACTTTATTGTTTCATCTTTACATGGGAAGGTGCAAGCAGCAACACAACGTAGTGTTGCTGCTTGCAGCATACCTTCCCATGTATGCTTCCCATTGCAGCTGAAATCAATAATATATCAGCATTCCGATATTAACCCATTGTGTGCGGGAACCCCTTTTGGTGTTAGCATTACGTTATGCTTTAGCTATTGAAAAATAGCAGATCTACAAGCTCATAGCGCGCCACCGAGTGGCGCGCTACGAGCTTGTAGGTCTGCTTTTTTTGAAAAATCGAAGAACGACTGACATAGAAACATAGCTTTTTCAGAAAACTGTCAGGATGTAGAAGACATTTTTAGAATCTGATCTCAGGTCAAAATGGGTTAAGTGAAGGTGGGGGGGGGGCCGCATGTGGCCCCCGGGCCGCCAGTTGCCCATGTACAGTATGGTATAGTTAGTATAATGCCAAAGTCCAGATGCTGCTCTGCTGCAGTTGATTGAGCTGCACTCCCTAGAAGGTTCTTCTCGCTTCACACTTCTTCTGTTCTGGGGATTATCCATATGTAAACAAAGGAGCTAAGCCGCGTGTGCGTGTGCGTGTGCGTGTGCGTGTGTGTGTGTGTGTGTGTGTGTGTGTGTAAGGGAGGAAGAGAAACAGAGAGAGAGGAAGAGAGACATGGAACATTTTAGTCGCTGTCTCCATATACTGTACACAGAAACACAATAGATATTTTTTTTCTTCTTTTTTTATTTCCCCACATGTGCACGACTACGCCACACACACGCATACAATCCATAACCGCCATTGAAAAAGAGAGAAAGAGTGAAATGTCAAACAATTCCATTTGGGAGTGACACATTTGAGCAGTGCATTGTGGGTAGCTACAGTAAGTTCACCCCGTGAAATGGGAATAGACTGTTAAGTGCACGCACATATACCCACGAGCACGCGCGCAGGCATGCAGGCACGCAGGCACGCAGGCACGCACGCACGCACGCACGCACGCACGCACACACGCACGCACGCACGCACGCACGCACTCACGCACACACGCACGCACGCACGCACGCACAATGTTACACATTATTGTCTGGATGTGCACATGAGTGCTCATCCAAACAGACACACAGACAACCATAGAGACATAGAGACTTTTCCCAGACTTTTTAAGCCATTTTGACCTGAGATCAGATTCTAAAAATGTCTTCTACATCCTGACAGTTTTCTGAAAAGGCTATGTTTCTATGTCAGTCGTTCTTCGATTTTTCAAAAATAGCAGACCTACAAGCTCGTAGCGCGCCACTCGGTGGCGCGCTATGAGCTTGTAGATCTGCTATTTTTCAATAGCTAAAGCATAACATAATGCTGACACCAAAAGGGGTTCCCGCCTAAAATGGATTAAGGACCCCCATTTTACATCCCCAACCGGGCTGATGCACCCCCTAACCCCAGTGACATCATGAAGGACAAGGTCAGGGGTCAAAGTGAACTTTATTGTCCACAACGGGGTATTTGTCTTGGGCTTTTCACCCCTGCTGCAGCCACACACACATCAGTGACAAAAAAACATAAAAATCACACCCCCCCCCCCCCTCTCTCTCGCTCTCATTAGCAGGCAACAGTACAGCACTATTTCTCTCTCTCTGTTTCTGGCACGACAGCGCCCCTACTGGTACTCATGAGTCACACATGAGTCACACACAAACATAGGTGTCACACGGACACGGACATTGCTGTTCCTTGGAGTGGTTGCACCACTCAAAAATACAAAACAGAAGGGGACACAACATTACACAAGTGCACACATATTATGGTTAATCTATAACCTCTCACAGTCAATGCTGTTTCATCGATGGGGAATCCAAGCTAATAGAAACTGCAGGCTTTATATTCCTTAAAAGTGACAATTCTGAAATGGAAGCCATCCTTCTGGCAATAATATGTATTATTGCCAGATAATGGCTGGCCAGGGGGAGGCAGTTTAGAGGCCAGGATTACTGCATGTTTTGCGTGTACCCTATAGGGGACACGGGGAGAACATGCAAACTCCACACAGAAAGGCCCTTTTTGCCAAACCCCACTTCGGGTAGAATTTTAAACTTTAACTACACTGAAACAAAGATCCAATTAATTGCAGCAAGGCTATAAAGGCAAGGGAAGTATATTTGAATTAAGCAATATTACACGAGAGGGTGTGGGTTAACGTGATTATTGCCACGACAGGGATGCGGTGAGGAACGAGACGAAGTCGAGTTCCGCAAGCATCACTGAAGTGGCAATAATCACGTTAACCCAGACCCTCGAGTGTAATATTGCAATTATACAACAGTTACCCTTAAAACTAAGAAAATCGCTGAAATAATATATTTTTTTAATGACAGATGTAGTCACTACGACCACAAATGTCCCAAGAAACTAGCTAGCCTAGCCACCGAGTTTGCTAGCGCTCTGGGAGAACAGAGAAGCTGAATTCTTTGTTTTGATTAGGTGGTGAATGGTGCTGGTTTAACCCACGGCTAGAAGGCTGTTTCAACCAATCAGATTGCTTCCTCGAAACGACCTGTGGTATAATAGCACATTTCAGCAATCAGGCAATTAACGTGCTTTGTTGTGCTTTACAAATGTCACACGGGCAAGGACACGCATGCACAGGCTCACTGGCAGAGAGCCATCTTCAGAGACAATGGGGAAAATGCTGTCATAAGTAAGCCACGTCAAATTAAGGGAAATTAGTAAATTACCATGATTAAAACGACTGAAATTGCAGCCGGAGTGCATAATCGATGTACTAAAAATGTATGCATGTATGTGTTTTTTTGTATTAACCCCTTTTGGGCGGGAACCCCTTTTGGTGTTTTAAACATTATGTTATAATTTAGCTATTGAAAAGTAGCAGATCTACAAGCTCGTAGCGCGCCACCGAGTGGCGCGCTACGAGCTTGTAGGTCTGCTATTTTTGAAAAATTGTGAAAATATTTATTTCAGAAAACTGGAGGATTTAGAAGATTTTTTTTTAAATTTCGAGGTTAGGCCCAAATGGGTTAACCTTTTACGGAAGTTGACATAATTGGCATGCTTGAAATAATTGCAAACTTAATGGTGTAATTATTACATCCACCGTTGCAATTTCCTTTTTGCAGATAGAATCTCGGGGGAATCTGAGTTGCCTCGGTCTATAGAGGCAGCTCAGGCACCCCGAGGGGTGTATACGGCGAGCAGCCCCATGCACTTCGGACAACACCTGTCACACATTAACCACTTGGTCTCTCACATGCTGATGTGACAGACACACACCGAGTCTGGCCTCATCTGCGTCTGCATCAGGGGAGCCCCCCCACGGGGTCAGAACACAACAGCGCACCAGTGGAGGAGAAAGTACTCAAAGGTACTCAAAGGTTACTGGTTCTGGCCCAACTGCACTGCAGGTTACCAGTGGAACACAGAATACATTTTAAAATTCTACTGTTCGTTTTTAAAGCCCAAAATGGCCTTGCACCGGAATATATTCGTGACCCATGGTTTCTGCACCTCCAGCCTCCAGGGTACTCAGGTCAACCTCCCAAATGCCCCTTACTGTCCCCTCAACGAGCCATAAAACAAAAGGCTATTTTCAAATGGACAATATGGCTGAAGTGTTTATGTTTTGTAATAATAAAAGTATTTATTTCAAAACTTGAAAATATATGTAGTGGGGTAAAAGTGAGTACTGAAAAAAGTACAAATACCTCAAAATTTAACCAACACTGCAGTCCACACACACACACACACACACACACACACACACACACACACACACACACACACACACACACACACACACACACACACACACACACACACACACACACACACACACACACACACACACACTCCTCGCAGTTTCTTATGTCATTCTCATGCCGCTTCCCCTCAAATATACGGCTGCCCCCCTTCTGTGAAATAAAGCCTCTTCCGTCTATATCCGTCCGTGTCGTCTCCTCACAGCCCTCAGGGCCCCCCTCTCCCCCTGGGCGCGTGATAAACATGCTTTATCCCATTTTGGGCGGGAACCCCTTTTGGTGTTAGCATTATGTTATCCTTTAGCTATTGAAAAATAGCAGATCTACAAGCTCATAGCGCGCCACCGAGTGGCGCGCTATGAGCTTGTAGGTCTGCTATTTTTGAAAAATCGAAGAACCACTGATATAGAAACATGTGCTTTTTCAGAAAACTGTCAGGATGTAGAAGACATTTTTAGAATCTGATCTCAGGTCTAAATGGGTTATGGTCTTATTTGAATGTGTGGCGTGTGCAACGGCGACGGGCGTTTCTATTAGCCCAGGCTGGGCGATATAAAGAGACAGTCAGAAGAGGAGAGAATTATTGTCGCCGCCGCCAGGCAGAAACCATGTATCTCCAATCCATGTTTCCGCTTTGTATGTGTTTTTGTCATAAATTACTAAAATTAGTGCCCTAATGTGTCTCATATAGTACCAGTAAGACGCCTAAGGGCGAGAGCACGCATCCGCCAGACTGGCGGCGCTTTGGCATGGGGGGGGGGGGGGGGGGGATCAACATGGAATGAATTCTGTACTGGCCATATATGGAGCATGTCTTGAGTGTACAGGGTTTAATGAGGTCAGATCAACATATGGAATGTCAGAACAAGTCAGCTCCATATACGGAGATAGGGCCTGTTAAGAACTCTAGTTTTCGTCCCGTCTAGAGTTTGAACTTTGAATGGACAGGTATCAGTCAAAAGGGAGACATCGAAGAGGAAGGATGGATGGGGAAGGATCAACATATGGAATGTCAGAACCGGTTCTGACATATATGGCCACATGTTTTTTTATGTGGCCACAAACACCATTACAGTAAGTATGCCTGGTTTGCCTGGTGGGTGGTGATCCACATGAACTGAAGCCACACCCACAGCTGTTGTTGAGGGGCGCTAGCCCCTCCTATATAAAGGTTTAATGTTTGTTTTTCTTGTTTGTATAAGAAAAACAAATGCAAACATTAATTGCCATTAACAATGAAAAGAGTTTAATGTTTGTTTTGTCCATGTTTGTTTTGTCCTCGATGTTGTAAGATGATAAGAGCGCACCTCACTTCACACGGGTGTGATTTTTGTATTATAAAGGGGGAGGGGTTGGGGAGGGGATGATACTGTGAGTCACAATATCACTGTCATTTCGATCAGGCCATTTTTACCTGGGCTTCGATTGTGCCTTTTGAGAAACCAAAAAACATATTTCAATATTCTAACCAAACCTGCTGGTCTATTAGAGTAATGTTAACGCCATGGACACAAACAGACAGGGTAAAAAAACTCACGGCACTCCATCTTTAACACTTTCGGACATTATGAGGTTTCACACCCGACAACAGTGGAGCATTTGGGAGAGGAGAGGGGGGGGGGGGGGGTGGAGGGGGAGAAGAGAGGCAAAGTGAGGTGAGGTGAGGTTTGTTAGGGGGGGTGGGGAGGGTGTTCGGGGGTTGCTGAGTGTTAGACAGTCCCTGTCAGTTATTTTGTCAGATCACTGTTCGAGAGAAAATATCACCCCTTGTACTTGTAGACCTCGATGAAAGCCTGCAGTGTGCATGTGTGCGTGCATGGAATGCTTGTCAATGGGTGTGCGTATAGTGTGTGCGCACACGTGTGCGTGCGTGTGTGTATGTGCGTGTGTCAGGGCAGGGATGTGTGTACGTGCTCGCCGGTTGGCTGGTGAGAGGCAGATGCCATTGATCTTCCTGCATCTTCGATGCGCCGTAATTGGCTGTTGGACGAGTTCAAGGAGCCAATGACAGCTAATCCGAGGCCCGGACTAAATGATCATTGACCGATTGCCGATGACATGTACCGTTAATTACATGAACCCTGATGCCCCTATTCTGGCGGAGGGAGGGGGGCGATGGGGGGGGGGGGGGGGTGGGGTGGGTGTAACATGCAATGAAAATATAGAGCCAATCTACAAGCACACAACGTGCCACAATGGAATGCATCGCGATCATCTGGATCTCCTGGTTTTAAAATAATTAAAAAGAAACAGCGGATTTATCCGGGACCTGATGACGAGGCCGTCACGTTATGATGACGAGAACGGAAATCAAGTCATCATCTGGGCTGTTAGGGCTTCTGGGAAATTGAGCCCAATGCAAGTGAACGGTTTGTTTGGACTACAACTTGCTCTGCTCTGTGGTTTCGTTCCGCATTGTCATGGCTGCTGTCATGGTGCTGATGATCATAACAAGCCGACGGACCATCGCCGGATTTTCGTTGTTGAAAGCTGCAAATACTTCAGCGTATGCTCTAAAGGTAATAAAACAATCTCGGCAGCGTAAAATATTTGATTAAATAGCGGGTAAAGCGTTTTATGGAGTCAAACTGTTAACCCATTTACCGCTACCATTATTTAATCCCTCCGTCGCGTCCTGCCAGGGTTTTATCGCGCGTGACACTTACTTTGAAGAGCCAAATATCCGTAATCGCATTTTACTATGAAACCATTCCGTGTGTGTTGACGAAGCTGGTGCTTGTTCTCTCGGTCGGTGGTGGAAAAAGTGGACCGCGAGTATCACAGCGCCTGCTACAGGCCGTTGAAAATGCAATGCAATTAACAAAATATTCCTAATGTCAACAAATAATTTGTTGTCCAAAAGTGTCCAAAAGTGTTGCGTGAGACCCTTGTTTGGTAAAGTAGGACATTAATTTACAATGGGAAGAAAAAAAAACATTAATTTAAAAGTTAGTTTAAAGAAATATATATCGTTGCTGTCGGGGGGAACTCCATTTTTGAGGTTTGGTGAACACCCTTTACGTGTGTTTCATTGAGACACTTCAGCTCAGATTGACCATAAACCATAAAAGTATGGCGGTGTGGCTCTGCTCATGTGATATCAGATAATCTGCGTACCGAGACACAGGTCTGATATCACATTTTTATATCCAATTATCTGTGCACCTAGACACAGCTCTGATATCAACGACCCACCCCAGAGCAGAGCCAAAGCTACAATAATCCATGACCAACAATACACAGTAATAACACATCAACACATGATTCAACACAATGAATCTACACAATCGCAAACAATACAATAATATCCCATAACGTATGGACTAAGAACTACAGGCCGGGGAGGTGCGGGACATTTTCACGCAGACGCTGCACAAGCTGCTTGACAGCTCAGCATGGAGAAAGAGTAGTGAGCTGAGGCTCCTTTGCCTCTGTGCACTGTGGGAATGAGGGTGTGGCCTGGAGAGGCAGCTGATTTGAAGAAGCAGAATTAATTACTATAGGGAATGAATGAGGGGAACTATATATATATATATATATATATATATATATACACACACACACACATACATATAATAACCATCTGCCTTCCGTGCCACAATGAACTAACGCTACGCTTGAATTTTGAAAATATTGAACCCATGGAAAGTAGTAAAAAAACGCTTTGGACAAAACCTCTTAACTCCATTGGACCCTCGAAATGTCTGCTAAAGCCAACTATAACTCCACCACCTCGCCCCCTCTCATGCAAGTATTAATTGACAATATATAAAGTCACAACATCAACTTTGATGTGGCACTATTGCTTTGTTTTCAAATATATATAGGATTTTGTTTTATTTCCTGAAAATGTTGGAGTTAGGTGGTTTCTTCCGGACAGCAGCGAATATGTGAAATAATGTTTCTGCCTGACAGCGACACAATACAGACAATACAGGGAAAAAACATCCGCTAACGAGGAAATGTTTGACCTTGGGATAGAGCTGCGTGCACAGCACAGCTGTAGTTAACAGCTTGTTGGAATTATGCTACTATCAAGGAGACTGCTGTTGTTCAGAGCTGAGCTGCTTGTTTTAAACTTTAAACCAGTTGTACAACACCACAGCTACACTTATATCTAAAGAGGTTCAGCTCCTAAACACCCGCCGTCAAGTGTCACTGCTAAAATGTGCATATACAGTAGGGTTAACCTCGTTTTGCCCTGCATTTTAATTCTTATGCCAATTAATTCCTAGAAAACAGCTGGGGTCATGGATCGCACACGGTGCCAAGCGTAAACTTCAATTATCTTTTTTGTTCTTTTCTACATCATACAGAAACAGACATTTGGGCTATCCGGCCTTCATCAAATTAATTCCTCCCCGCACACGTTTCTGTGTGATGTCACTGCTGTTGAGGAGTCCACACCGGGAACGTGGAATCTGCGTCCTACATTCCACTCTTTCCCGTTTTGAGGTTAGGTTTAGGCCTATCCACCTTTTTCATATAGCTCATAAGTCTTTGCGTTTGTGTGTGCATGCATAAGTTCCTCTTTCTCTTGCTGTGTTGCCAGTTTTGCAAGAGAAACAAGTGGCCAGGTCTATGAAAACAAGCACAAATGAAAATAGCTGATCTACAAGCTCACATGTAGCGACACATTGTGAGGTTGTACATCTGTTATTTAAAAAAAACACATTGAGAATAAATCAAAATATTTTGAATATGTTTTAAACATTTTAATAGAAAAGGCACACAATATTGTGTGCCTTTTGTCTGTGGACAATTACATATTAATTTGGGGTTCCTTGACGTGAAGAAATGTGGGAACCACTGGTTTAAACAGCATTAGGAAGCAAGCCCAAATAAGCAACTAAGCAACTACTTTAGAATCAAGCCCTCAAAAAAACATCAACCAGCAACTACCAATAATTTATTTGCAAGTGACTTTACAGAAAAAAACAAGTCAAAGGCTGCTTATAATAAGCAGACATGGCAACACTGCCTGAAGGAAGCAAAGCACACACACACAAGAAGCCCCATTACCTTGGCGGGGAAAAAGGTGGATAGTTTATGTGAGGTTACGGTTAAGGTTTGGGTTAGGCACAGGGTTGTCCCGATCCAATCACGTGATCGGAAATCGGGGCTGATCACGTCATTTTCAAATGATCGGAATCGGATCAAAATAAATAAGAAAACGTGATCGGGACATCCCTATAGTATCAATACTATATCCATATCATCATATTAGACTGGATATTGTCTGTGATTTGGGATATTGTACTATTGTGATATGGCATAAACGTGTTCCCTAGTTAGGCATAGTGTTTGTTAGGGATATGTTTAGGCATACTGCAGTTTAATATTTAGGGTTTAGACATTTCGCGACACGTTGTGAGCTTGTAGATCGGCTATTTTTAGCAAGTGGAAAATCAGGCGCCAAGGCCCGCCAAAATAGATTTAAATGTAACTAAAGATAAATGGAAACTATTCAAGAGACTATAAAACTAAAATCAAAATTTGCTGTCACACACACACACACACACACACACACACACACACACACACACACACACACACACACACACACACACACACACACACACACACACACACACACACACACACACACACACACACACACACACACACACACACACACACACACATCCTAGATAGATTACTGTCTCTCTGAATTTGATTCTCTGGATAAAGAGCGTTTGCTGAATGCCTAAATTGTCATTTTGTAAATCGTACACACTCTGCGGTGGTGGCTGGTAGGTCCATTTCGTTCATTTGACACGGTCTCCTGACACACTGTGTGATTAACTCTGGGCAGCCGTGCGCGATGAGCCTCTCTCGTTTAGCTTTGGCAACGACGTTGGCACTTTTCTACATATTGGATTAAATCGGTCGGTCCAACGGATAAACGGAAGGTTATTAACCCATTTTGGGCGGGAAACCATTTTGGTGTTAGCATCATGTTATGCTTTAGCTATTGAAAAATAGCAGATCTACAAGCTCGTAGTGCGCCACCAAGTGGCGCGCTACGAGCTTGTAGCTCTGCTATTTTTAAAAAAATCGAAGAACGGCTGACATAGAAACGATATATTTTCAGATGGAGGTCGGTGGCCAATTACATATAATTTGTGGGGTCCTTGACATGAAATAGTTTGATAACCACTGACATAGAAACATAGCTTTTTCAGAAAACTGTCAGGATGTAGAAGACATTTTTAGAATCTGATCTCAGGTCAAAATGGGTTAACCGGCCCACTGTTGTTGTTTTTGAGCCTCTTCCAGGGAAAAGCCCACAGAACAAGCCCAACGCCGTGGGCACTACCTGGGAGGATGCACAAGTCAATAACCCATTTAGACCACGAGGACCATTCTACAAATGTCTTCTAAATCCTGACAGTTTTCTGAAAAACCTCTGTTTCTATAGGTCAGTGGTTATCAAACTATTTCATGTTTGGGGCAATTTACAATTTACAATTTACAATTTACAATTTACAATTTACAATTTAGGCATTTAGCAGACGCTCTTAATCCAGAGCGATTTACATTAAGCAGTAACAAAAACAAAAAGCATGGCATACATCAAAAGTAGTTATCATGAAACATAACTTTAAACTACGAACGTAACAGTGGAGTATCTATGTAAACTATACATACTATACTATATTATACATGTGTACTATAAAGTGATATGACTACATAAAAATGCAATTCTAGTGCTGTCTACGTAACATGCTATAAGTCTGTTTAAAATACTATCTAAGTCTACATAACGTGCTATATTTAAAATACTATCTAAGTCTACATAATGTGCTATCTAAGGGGCTAGGCTAGGGCAAGTGCTACGGGCCATGGTGGAGTCTGAAGAGGTGGGTTTTCAGACTACGGCGGAAGATTGGGAGTGAGGCTCCCAATCTTCCGCCGTAGTCTGAAAACCCACCTGGGGCAGCAGTGGCCTAAGGGTTAGAGGAGTGCCCTTGTTGCCGAAAGGGTGCCGGTTCGATTCCCCGGACGGGCAGGAAAAATCTGGGTCGGGAAGTGATTGTCATCACTCACCCAACACCGCTGAAGTGCCCTTGAGCAAGGCACTGAACCCCCAACTGCTCCAGTGGAGCTGCTTAGTGGCCAACAGCATAAGACTGTGGTTGTGGCCTGGGCCATGGCTCAGCGGTCCAGGCACCTTGGCTGGTAATCCAGTCTGGCAGTGTGCCGCAGGTTCGACTCCCGATCCCGACGGCCTTTACTGCATGTCTTCCCCCATCTCTCTCCCCATTTCCTGTCAGCCTACTGTCTGTCCCTCCATAAAAAAATAAATAAAATAAAGGCGAAAGCCACAAAAAAAAACATTAAAAAAAAAGACTGTGGTTGTACTGGTCAGCTCCCACGTTTTAATGTGTGTGTCTGTCTGTGGGTCTCTATGTGCAGGGCGTTGCTGAAAATGAGCACTTGTGCTCAGCTACTACCCTGGGTAAAGGACCCTACAAATTATATGTAATTGGCCACCGACCTCCATCTGAAAATATGTCGTTCCAGGGACCCCAGCAGAAGCAAAGATTTGAGTTGAAAACGTTTGCACTGAAAGAATATAATTATATTCAAAGATTTGCGCCACATTTTCAGACCTACAAGCTCATAGCGTGGCACTCGGTTGCCGCGCTATTATAACATAATGCTTAAAACTCCAAAAGGGGATCATTTCTATTTTGTATACAAACGGGAGTCAAATTAAAGAGGAGGGAAAACAAAACAACACCTCTCTCGTATATTATATACAGGGGTTTATACTCCTTTTAAACCAGATTTATTTGCCCGAAAATAGCCGATCTACAAGCTCACAACGGAACACATTGTGACGCGTTGTGAGCTTGTAGATTTTCAGCAAATCTTTGCTTACTTTTTTTTGGCAATGTTCGCATTTTATAACATTCCCGGAATAAGGATACGAGGGTTCATGTCAGGGGCGTTACTAGGGCGACGCAGACAACGCGACTGCGTGGGGGCCCAGAGGCAAGGGGGGCACACGGTAGCCTGGCTAATAAGCCAGACTCAAATCACACTGTCGTGTGGTATTTGAGTCTGGAGATGCTGTGTATGGATCTTGTTTCCAGGGGGGGGCGGGTTCAAACATTTTCTCTTTGACGCAATTGGTCAGAGCTACTGTCAGTCAAAGGTCTCAAGCATTGAACGTCAGTGTACCAAAGCCCGCCCATATTGCATGCCGTGTCCCGATTGGCCACACCAGTTCTCTGGTTTAGGAAATGGGCGTACAATTGAGCCTCTCCAGACCGTAATCCGCCGGCAGGCATTTATTTTGTCAACGGCTGATTCGGTCTGGCTTATTAGCCAGGCTAGGGCACAAATAATTCGCCTTTTTTTAAAACCAATTGAAGTCAATGCAAGCTTCCACATCAGTGGCGAATGTGCGAATGTGCGAAAATGCGACCGTTTTCGCTCTTTATTTGTTCGCTCCGGTGTTCGCTCCGGTGTCGAATTTTTAATTCGCGTCGCTAATTCGCCAGTGTGTAATGACCTTAACTGTGGCGGGACGGAACAGCAATCTAACATACAGTTAGAGGCCATCGATATTGTCCTTTTCTTTTTGCTGAGGTTTGCGTGATCTGCGCAAAACCCCTTTTGGTGTTTTAAACATTGTTATAATTTAGCTATTTAAAAATAGCAGATCTACAAGCTCATAGCGCGCCACCGAGTGGCGCGCTACGAGCTTGTAGGTCTGCTATTTTTGAAAAATCGTGAAAATATTTAAAAACTGGAAAACTGGAGGATTTAGAAGGACTTTTTTAAATTTTGAGGTCAGGCCTAAATGGGTCAAATGATAAGGGACAATATCGGTGGCATCCAACTGTAGGGTGATGTTTTGGTGCATGGTGGAGAACACGTCGGTCCCAAATCTCCCCGAGGTGTTCGACTGGGTGGAGAAGCGCCGGTGACTGTGAAGGCCACGGCACGACATTCATTTTCATACTCATCAAACCGTCCCGTCTATTCAGTGACCCCCTCGTTCCCTACGGACGGGGCATTGTCATCCTGGAAGAGACCATGCTCCCATCGAGTCGAGTCAAATCATAATGTAAGGCAGTGTTTTTCAACCCTTTTTCATATGAAGCTCCGTTATTTATTTGGTATTTGAGCCGCGGCCCACGGAGGGACCACCATTTGATGACATTTAGCCTCTCAGAGACAAGACTACAGAAAAGTTTAGTCTTTTTGGTTGAAAGCCACTGATGTAATGTATTCATAGTACATTTGCACACGACAAGCATTATAGCCTCAATGTGCTAAACCCATTTTGACCTGAGATCAGATTCTAAAAATGTCTTCTACATCCTGACAGTTTTCTGAAAAAGCTATGTTTCTGTCAGTCCTACAAGCTCGTAGCTTTTAGATCTGCTATTGCTAACACCAAAAGGGGTTCCCGCCCAAAATGGGTTAAAGGACCGCTTCACCACTTTTCAACCTATCTTCATATAATAGGTCCTCACTAATAATCATATAAAAATGGCGCAATTTTTTTCTACTCGGCCTGTGTCTCATAGGAGGGCTGTGGGCAATTCAGAAACCGTCCTCCAGTGACATCATCGATGAGGAATACAAGATAATAGAAACTGCAGGCTTTCTAGTCCTGAACAGTTGCAATGCGAAAATGGAAGCCATCGTTCTCACGATAATGAAAATCTAAACATTTTCGTAAAAAAATCTGCCTAATGATGATGTTACTGGAGGACGGTTTCTAAACTGCTCACAGCCCTCCTATGAGACACAGACTGAGTAGAAAGAAACCGTGCCATTTTATCATGATTATTAGTGAGGACCTATTATATGAACATAGGTTGAAAAGTGGTGAAGTGGTCCTTTAAAAAGTTTAAAACATAATATGCAAAGATCAAAACGTTATATGGAAAAAAGATCATTTATAATATCACACTCATGGCATGAGCATCAGGGTCTTTGAATGTGCACTTTTCAAACGCTTTCTATTTACTAATGTCTTTCCCCACAGACTGAAAAGGCAGCAGTCACGTTATAGTGACTGTTGTTGCCACTGAAACATATTGAGCAGTCTATTTGACTGAGGCTCCTACCATCTGTGCCCCAGCAGTGAAGCCACGTGTCAAAGCAGTGTTGTTTTCGTCGACTAATACTATGACGAAAAATGTCCGTCGACTACCTTTTTTCACTGACAAAAACTACATAAAAAACTAAATAAAAACTAAGCCATGATGACTAAAACTATGACTAAATATACTGACAAATCCGTCAAAAAAAAAAAACTAGACTAAAATGTTGGACTAGTGGACAAGAGATCCAGTATAAGTCATTTTGCACTTGGTTGCATGCTGAAAATAACCGATCTACAAGCTTGTAGATCGGCTATTTTCAGCAAGTGTAAAATCAGTCATTACGACGGTATCAAGGCCCGCCAAAAAACATTTTAGTCGACTAAATCAACTGTAGAATTAGTCAACTAAAATCTTATGATATTTAGTCGACTGAAACTAGACTAACACTAAAACATTCCAGGTGAGTAAAATGTGACTACGGTCACATTCACACCTAATTATTCGGTAGACTCGATGCGAATCGGCGGAGAAGTTGGGATTCTTGCATATTTAATTTGCTGCGGTTTGCCTTCACACTGGCTGTGTCAAGCGCAGCAAGGAAACGCAGCAGGGGATTTTATCAATGTGTTCAATTCATAAACTATAGCCTACACAGTGAAATCTATGGTGTTAAAATTATACTCATAGCGTGCATGTGTCGTGCCATCGGGGACTAGACCCAGGGCCGGATTAACACCTCTGAGGGCCCCTGGGCACTGAAGCTTGAAGGGCCCCCCTTCACATGCACGCGTAAATCTTTGTGCGTGCGCGTATTTCCCCAGAGTGACAGCCAGGCAGTAACAAACACATTATTTTTATTTGACCCACATAGTAAGCAAATGGGTAAGAGAATTCGCCAGTTCCAGTGTGTATTTCAGTGTTTTTACCTTTTTTTTGTCGAACCACCTGACGTGCTATGCATGCAGAATGAAAACAAAGCAATGCTGGATGGCGGACGTACGTCTTTTATTCCACCAGAATACACCTCTCCACCTGACCTCACACAGCCCAGTGTGATGGTGGCAGAGTGGTGTGATGAAGCAGGAGCTGGAGTGCCTCTGGTGTTAATTAAAGTCCAGAGGCATGAATTAGCTTGTATATCCATTGTCTGCTGTTCTTATAGCTCCTCGAGCCCACCCTGTTTCTTCAGGAACAGTATTTCCTACTTCCTGTTGCTGCTGTTAGTCATGGCTGCCAGTTCCCACCTGATGTTGTGTGGGAGTCCAGACTGCTTCAGATTGTGCTGAATAACCGCTAGTTTGCACAACGTCTTAAGACTAGGATTTAAGTCCAAGACATGCAGTTCATCAGGTCTGTCCAATGATCCAAAGAGGATGATGCGATCTCCCACCATGCAACAGCACATACTATATGTTGAACATGGGCCATTCCCTCTGGGCTCAACTTTCTTCCAGAGGGTCTCTGGATTGAATTTCCACAGATCAGTGAAGTTCTGGGTCAAAATACGACCTCCAAATATGTACAGATCTCCATTGTAGGTAAAGGCTGAATGACCCCAGCGTTCTTCAGGAAGAAGCTGTGCAGAAGGTGTTCTCAGCCAGAGGTTGGTCTCTGTGTCAAACAGACTGATGATGTTGTTACCGTTGGTGGCTCCTCCCCCAAATACAAACATCCTTGTCCCAATGATGGTGGCAGAGTGGAGTGATGAAGCAGGAGGTGTAGTGCCTCTGCTGTTAATTAAAGACCAGACCATTGTGGTAGTGTCCATCTTGTACATGTCATTATAGTATCCAGTCCCACGTCTCCATCCTCCATGGATAAACATGACCGTCCCCAAGACACAGGCTGAGTGGTCCCTCCTAGCCTCTGGAACAGTTCCAGAAACCTTGGTCTTGAACCATCTGTGGGTGTCCACATCAAATGCATAAAGAACATTACAGTGCCTTTCTGTGTCGCAAGTACAGGTACAACCCCCCCAGATGTAGACGATATAATCTATCATCACAGCTGTGTGTCCCTGCCGATTGGATGGAACTTCAAGTTGACATTCTCCTCTTCCAGTAGTCTCTGGGGTCAACTCCGTACAGCGTAAAGCCACTGTGTTGAAGACGTGAACACCAATCTGATCCTTGTTGACGTCACAGCACCCTCGAAATGAGTAGACTTTGTCTCCCACGGCAACAGCAGCCTGTCTGTCTTCATCAGGTCCTCTGTTCGGATGCAGCGTCCAGCAGAACATTTCTCACAAACAGCTCCTCTGGGGATCAAAGACAATTCCTCAAATGCTTCTCTGTGAATGAATGGCATCCTATTGTGTTCACAGGCACTTATATTGGTTCAGTGGTGGAAACATCACAAACATTGTGGCCAATCAAAGGAGCCGGTGGCTGTTGCAGTCCCTAATATGGCAAACTGATCAGAGTGACGTCATCAGAAGGCCAACAACCTCCTAACTCCACCCTCACACAGCCCTTAGCACTTAGCACAGACAGACTTTTAGCTCCTCACCCGTCACATTGTTTGCTTAATTTCCTTTATTTGCTGCGGATTGCATTCACACCTGCACCGAATCGTATTCAAGTACGATTGGAAGCGAAGCGAAACCCCCGTTTTTGGTCGGAGTAGAATGCGGTTCTTTGATGCGCATTAGGATTCGAATGAGGCTTCACACCTGCCAAACGAAGCGCACTTTCCGACAATGTTCAGCAGGATTCGTTTTAATCGCAGTAAAGCTTTCTGGTGTGAAGGTCACCTAAGACTAAATTAGAACTATTCAAGAGACTATGAAAATCTAAATTTACTGCCAAAAAAAACACTGGTGGAAAAAGTACTCAATCGTTTTACTTAAGTAAAAGTACCAATAGGCCTACTGCAACTTAGAAATACTCCCATTACAAGTACACATCCGGAATTCAAAAATGTAATTGAGTAAAAGTACAAAAGCATTGGCATCAAAATGTACTTAAAGTGCCCAAAGTAAATGTACTAATTTTGCAGTATGTCCCATTTCAAGTTTTCAAATGTATAAACCTATATTGAAAATAGCAGATGTACAAGCTCACAATGTGTCACATCGCGACTACATCGCGACCTACTACATTTGCCTCCGAAATGTATAGTGGGTAGAAGTGAAAGTATTGTAAAATGTAAAGTACAAAATACCTCAAAATTGTCAGTTTACCTTCCACCACTGACTGGTGCTTACTCAGCATTTTTACTAATGCTAATTATGATATTATGATACTAAAAGCATAATTACACCAAGCAAGCCCACGCTATACAGAAGCAGAAGCGTCTGCTGTACGTTTCATGGAAACTGTTTTTTTGTCACCCGTCCATCTGTATTTCATCAACACGGCTCATTCCACTTAGAAATTGAAGACAGGAACAAAGGCGTTTGGCAACAATGGAGGTTCAACACCTGTTGGAATTGGTTTGGCCTGGGATCACACAGCAAGGCGAGTGCACGGCTATTGTCTCTCTCCACTCTCACCGCCGCGTCTCTCCGACTGATGGCTTCCACCGGCTCCCTGCTGTCCCCCAGAGAACGATACAAAGAGACTTTTCTCTCTCATTAAGCCATTTTGACCTGAGATCAGATTCTAAAAATGTCTTCTACATCCTGACAGTTTTCTGAAAAAGCTATGTTTCTATGTCAGTCGTTCTTTGATTTTTCAAAAATAGCAGACCTACAAGCTCGTAGCGCGCCACTCGGTGGCGCGCTATGAGCTTGTAGATCTGCTATTTTTCAATAGCTAAAGCATAACATAATGCTAACACCAAAAGGGGTTCCCGCTCAAAATGGGTTAAAATTCTTCCCTCTCTGACTGTATACATGTCCTCTGTGAAGAAGTACTCAGAAAATATACTTACTGTACCAACATAAAAATAACAAAAATTATGTCCACATTTGTGTTATGTTTTGCAATGGGTAATCTAAATCTGCAAAGTGATTTGCAACTGAAGTTGTCAAGTAAAAAGCCGTTACGTTTTAAGTATAAAGTCTTATGTCTTACGTCCAGACGAGGACGTATTCTGCGTTATACCCGGGCAAGTATTTAGCCGATCTGCCCTTTCTGTCACACGGAGACAGAATACAATACTATACAATATACAATACTACTACATATCGGTGGCAAATATTGCACTTTCAAATTATTTTTAAACTTTGGTTATTGGTTACTATGCAGATTTATTAGACAATTATTACAAAACATGCATTAACCACTTAAGCTCCTTTCTCTTTAGTACAATAGTAGTAGCAGTCTATTTTGATACCAATACTTTTTTTTATTTTGATGCCAATACTTTACCAAGGCAAGAACAGCTTTTATACTTCTCAAGAACATCTGGCGCTCTAGGGAGATACAGCAAAAAACTAAAATCAGAATATTCAACTCCAATGTTAAATCCGTCCTGCTCTATGGGGCAGAGACATGGAGAATTACAAAGACCACAATAAACAAAGTGCAAGCATTCATAAACAAATGTCTGGAGAGAATCCTGAAAATTCACTGGCCGGACAAGATAAGCAACAACGATCTCTGGATGAAAACTAAACAACACCCTGCAACAGAGGAAACAGACAGGCTCTGACTAGTTCCAACAGGGAAAGAGAAACAGAGGCCGGCCCAAAAACAGCTGGCGGCGGGATCTCCAGGCAGACACCAAGAGGCTGGGATGCACCTGGTCGCAGATAGAGACGAATGCCAGTGACCGAGAACTCTGGAGGACCCTTTTCGACGGCCTATACCTCAGTAGAACTCTGGAGGACCCTTGTCGACGGCCTATACCCCAGTAGAACTCTGGAGGACCCTTGTCGACGGCCTATAACCCAGTAGAACTCTGGAGGACCCTTGTCGATGGCCTATACCCCAGTAGAACTCTGGAGGACCCTTGTCGACGGCCTATACCCCAGTAGAACTCTGGAGGACCCTTGTCGACGGCCTATACCCCAGTAGAACTCTGGAGGACCCTTGTCGACGGCCTATAACCCAGTAGAACTCTGGAGGACCCTTGTCGACGGCCTATAACCCAGTAGAACTCTGGAGGACCCTTGTCAACGGCCTATACCCCAGTAGAACTCTGGAGGACCCTTGTCGACGGCCTATAACCCAGTAGAACTCTGGAGGACCCTTGTCGACGGCCTATAGGGGTGTCAGGCGTAAGTAAGTAAGTACTTTACCATTATTTATAGAGGTGAAACTCCCATTGAGAGCAAGATCTGTTGTGTGAGGGAGCTTTTTTTTTTACCCTTTTTTGGGTACTTCTTCCTCCTCTGTGCTCTCTCTCTTCTCTCCTGCCCCCATATTTCTTATGATCCACCCACTGTCATGAACTACAGTGTTTTATTCCAACCTCTCTCTCTCTCTCTCTCTCTCTCTCTCTCTCTCTCTCTCTCTCTCTCTCTCTCTCTCTCTCTCTCTCTCTCTCTCTCTCTCTCTCTCTCTCTCTCTCTCTCTCTCTCTCTCTCTCTCTCTCTCTCTCTCTCTCTCTCTCTCTCTCTCTCTCTCTCTCCCCCTCCCTCCCTCCCTCCCTCCTCTTCCCCCCCCCCTAGCCCCCACAGGCTCCATTGCTATGCCGGGGAGAGATTCAACATGGCGAGTTTTAAATATTTCATGCACCACTGACAACCCAGGCGCCCCGGCCATTGAACCCAACGGGAGGGGGACCAGGTGGGGGGGAACGGGTCGAGCCGGGGGGTCCCGGGGGCAGAGCGAGCACCTCACCTCCCGGGGCAGATTACAGATGCACGCTGTCCCCCGGAACAAGAACCAAGAACGGTGCAGGAATAATAAATCTACATCTCCCCGGCAGCTGGCAGGTTGCATGTGCAGGGTTCTACATGCAGATAGAGTGAGAGAGAGAGAGAGAGAGAGAGAGAGAGAGAGAGAGAGAGAGAGAGAGAGAGAGAGAGAGAGAGAGAGAGAGAGAGAGAGAGAGAGAGAGAGAGAGAGAGTGTTCAGGTCAACAACACCGAGACAAGGAACAACAGAAAGGCAGACTGACAAGAGATGTCTGTCAGAGATGCTATAGAGAGCAGTCCTTCATTCAAAGGCCTGACTCACACCTTCGCATCTATAGCATACAACATTGATGCATGGTAGATGTAGACAAAGGGTAAGTGTCATGGCCGCCCCAATGCATTTCCAATGGAGGTCACATGGTTTGACACGACATTTTTGTTGTACGGCTTTCGGCTGTGTTTCGACTGCCCCCCTCCCCCTCATACAACAAAAATGTTGTGTCAAACCATGTGACTCCCATTGGAAATGCATTGCGAGCTTGCATCAGTAAACAAGTCTCATGCATCAGCTATACAACAATCTGTTGTGACTGTGTGAGTGAAGCCATAGAGAGCAGTCCTTCATTCAAAGACAGATCAAAATGAGATGGATTTGGCTGTGGAGTGGAGTATTGTCAGGGACCTCCGGAAGCCAAGATTTGAGTAAAAAAAAAGGATTTATGTCACACATTTTCAAGATATTTCAAAAACATAGCATGAGCTACAAGCTCATAGCGTGGCACTAAGTGACGCACCATGAGCTTATGAGCCAGTATAGGCATGAGCCAAAGTGGTTCAAATGATTTTGGTAGGATGGTATATATAGGTATGAGTTGAGAGGGGAATTAAACTTTAAACAAATAGGTGATGTTGGAACTATTTGAAGAGCATGTGTATTTCTGTTCACGGAGTGAATCTGTGGAACAGCTTGCCCGAGCCTATGAAGCAAAGTATTAACCTAAAGCAATTTAAAAAAAAGGCTCAAACAGGAATTATTGGACAAATACAACCTGGAATGAGTGGGGCCGGGTTGAGTTATCTGTTATCCTGTGTAGCGTTGGATTGAAGTATAGTAGGCCTACATTTTGCATTTGTCTTTGTTGTCTCCACCAGGCCGAAGGCATGGGGAGAGAGTATGTTTTGCACTCCGTCCGTCCGTCCGTCCGTGTGTCCGTCCGTCCGTCCGTCCGTGTGTCCGTGTGTCCGTCTGTGAACAGCTAATCTCCGGCACTGTTAACCCGGTCGATGCCACATTTTGCACACACACTCCCTGGATGCCAACGATGAACCTCTGCCCCAAAATTTCCAGAACGGCCTGTTATAGCGCCACCAGGAGGCCGCTTTGTGCAAAACAAGTTTTTGAACAGTACACCTACAGATTTTGTCCAAACATCATGCAAATTGGTACACAGTCTCTCTAGAGCCATTCAACCAAACGGGTCTTTCAGATTTCTCAGACTCCATCCTGATTGGCTAAGATTGGCTTCCAAAGTTCGCAGGAGTGTTCAGTTTCAAACAAAATGCTGCAAATCATGAACACATCGTGTGATTTCCGTGAAATAGCGCACGCACATTCCCACTAGGCCGAGGAAGAAATGCCACATGAACATTTTCAACTCAGCCTCATGGTGGCGCTATAACTGGCCGAAAAGTGTTTTTACCTCCAACTGCACGGATTTGTGGATAACTTTGTATGCCAACTCCCTAGAGGCCAAGGAAAAACCTTTGCCTGGAATTTTTCACATCTGCTCTTTATAGCGCCACCAGGAGGCCGACATATGTAAAACACATTTTCTAATATTACTCCTTCAGATGTAACCCAAATTTCACGCAAATCGGTACACATGCTCTCCATAGTCATGTAATCCACCTTCATTGCCTACGATTGGCTTCTAAACTTTTCAGGAGTAGCCCGCTTGGTACCCGTTTTGTACAAATCGCCACAACTACTCAACGCAGCGTCCGATTTCGGTGAAACTGTGCATGCATATTCCCACTAGGCTGAGGAAAAAATGCCACTTGACAGTTTTCAAATCAGCCTCATGGTGGCGCTACAACAGGCCAAGCTGTGTCTCACACACACACACACACACACACACACACACACACACACACACACACACACACACACACACACACACACACACACACACACACACACACACACACACACACACACAAAACATGATTATATTACTCCTAAACATTTTGCCAAACATCACACACACTCCTATCCTCCTGGTGGAGACCTGTGCCCAGAAGGGCACTTTTTCTAGTTTTCTCCTGTTTCTCAGTTTTTTCCGTTGTTATTGTTTTTGTTGTTTTCTGTTTTTTGTTGTTTGTTCACTTTAGTATTTTGTAATAGATTGTGATAAGGACAGGCACTAATAAGTTATAATCTCCCACCTATGCCTTTTCGATCACCTTAAAAGAATGTTGAATTTGTAATGTCTCTTTAAAAAAGAAAAAAGATTGAAATAAACTATTCATAATATTCATTGTGTGATATAGGGATACACCGAATATTCGGCTAGCGAAACTATACGGCCGAATAGTGGCAACACGCATATTCGGAATTTGGTTCAGTTGATTTTAGAGCCGCAAACCGAATAGTCAAAGATCATGTCATTTTGCCATTATCATGTAGCTCTACAACAGAGGTACACAAAAACTGGTTAAAAAAAAGTATGATATAATATTAATCATATTTGGCTATTCGGTATTCGGTTTTCGGCCAACTGCTTCCTTTATTCCGTATTCGGTTTTTCGGCCGAGAATTTCCCATTCGATGCATCCCTAATTGTGACCTACGTTACCTCATTTTGCTGCAGGGACCACCTGGTACACCTCCAAGGAAAAATCTATTGTCACTATAAATCAGCCAATATTTCACTTAACACTTGAATTGCCCGGGGTTATTTAATCCATTACATTATAGCGCCCATTCGATTTATAAACACGGACCCCTTTTCCGGACGGACTTCCGGTCTGTGTTGATGTGTGTGTATCAGCTAACAATAGCCACACCACTCTAGAGTCGATCGACAAAAACGGGAGACAAGAATAAATCTATCGCGACTAGCGACTGGACCACGGAGCGCCGTCTAACACAGGATCTTTTTTCATAATTAGACGGGATGATTTAGATCGCGAGTTATGAACGTTTTAAGATTTTCGTTTTCATCAGCTAAACAGGGGAGGGAGTTTTTCGATGACGTCTCACTCTTGCGCGTCACCGAGGATTGCCCAACAGGCGCTCCCAGGCTGTGAAGCCATGCGATCCGTTCTCATATCAATAAACTTCGTCTTTTGGACAAGACTGAGCGTCGGGCGTTACTAATAGAAAGGACAAAGAACTTCCTGGGCGATGGGAGTGTTAAATAAGTGCTGCCATTACAATATAATCACTTTAAAAAAAATTATTAATATGCCAACTGTTTTAGCCATCTGGAAAATAATTGCTCACCGATAGCTTTCTTCACCATCAATGTTCCAATCAAAACGCCTCTGGGAAACTTGGTAGGGAGCCAATCAAAGTTGAGAAGATCTGCTGTGAAAAGCTGGGGGGAACTAAATGAGCCAATAGGAGCTGTAGAGTAGGAAGGGACGCTTCATCAATGGTGTGGACAATTGTTCCCAGTTCTGCACACCATAGGTCATCGTCAACTTTGATTGGCTATCATCAAGTTTCCTGCCGAGTTGGTTACGGTATGTTTTATAATAATAATCAAAATATGAAAAAAATATTTTGTCAAATGGAAATACTCAAGTAAAAAAAAAAAAGAAAGAAAGAAAAAGTGCCTTACCCATTCAAACGGGGAAAGCATCCGAGTAATTTAGGATTTTAGCTAAAAAATAATTATAGCTTTTTTTTTTTTGAAAACCCTTAGGGGATATAGAATAGAACAATGGTTCAGAACTAGCCTGACACTCAGTCTGAATTTTCATTTCGTTTCAATTCATTATTCAGACTGAAAGCCCTCCCCACGGCAGCAGTTTCTGGGATGGGCGTTGTCAAAGCGGTAGTCTTCGGTGATTGGTTCATACCAACCAATCAGAAGAGTAGGAAAGCAGACGATGTTGTTGTAAAACAAACGGTGCAAACACAAACATTGAACGACATTAACAATAAAGAGACAATATGACGTAATGAGGCACAATTTGACGTACATTTCCCCTTCATTGTCAATGGCGTTTACAAAACAAACATTGAACTATAAGGCAAACATTAAACCTGTGCATACAACCAGGTATGTTTTACGTGTAACTCATGTTGACACCCGTGTGAAGTGAGGGGCGCTAATATATTAAAGGTATATTCAGTGATTTCACTTAATTCAAATATCACTTATTTTTCTTATTTTTTGGATAATCCTCCCTACTATAAAGTGTGCTGACCATATAAGGAGTTACTCCCTGTCCCCAGTGAGCCACTGGGGTCAAAAAACCCTAGTTTCGGTTTGGGCTTTGGGTGGCAAAGCCTTCATCCAATCAGGATGAGAGGGGCCTTCCTCCAATCATGATCGAGTGGGGCGGGCCTTGGTGCACATGCTGTTGGATTGTTGTACTTCCCCCACTGTAGAGCGTGTGCATGTGCACATCTTGTTACCGGGTGGACCGCGGGTATTTTTCCAAATCACCCAAATCACTGAATGCTCCTTTAAAGTCCATGTGACAGTGTGACCCCATCCTGTCACTGTTCATGTTTTGCTCATTACATGCCTGTCAGTAGCGTTAGGTAGGGTATGGACACTGGTTAGGTAGGGTATGGACAAACGAAACAACAAACAAATCCCATCAGCTCTCGGTATATCTCTGTTCAGCTATCAAACATGTTCAATGGGTTCTGTGGAATAGGTGGAAGCCCAGCTGAGCACTAACTGGGCCAAACCAACTCCTGTCTGTGGATAGGGATGATTATGTATTTGTCATGAGGGACACTGGACTCTAAAAAGAGGACTTTGGAAAACTAAAGACTTGAGAAAGAAAAGATCTACAAGCTTAAATTAATTGAAATGTATGAACATGTGTTTTGTGCCAAACCCATGCATATTTGACATGTTGTGGATCATGTTAACCCCTATCAATTGGTCCTGTCTGGTGGGAGGGGCCATGGGGTGTATATAGCCGCAGATAATTGGTATTCCAGTCAGTCTGCTGCTGTCTGCTGGTGTTGGACAAGAAGGTGTCAGTCTCTGAGGAGATATTTTGGTCTCCTCTGTATTTGTTTGTCACTTATTCTGCACTTGGGAAAATAAACCTTGTTAACTTAATATTTTTTATCCCACGATTTTGTAACCCATTTTTCACCCCTGTGTCAATTATCTAATGTGATCCTGGGCTCTACACACCCTCCGCCAAACTAGTCCCCATATATGGGGGACATGGGGAGAGCAACGGACTTGAACTCATGCTTCCTTCATGCCCAAGTGTCCAAGTTGCTCCTTTACACCTGACAGGGGGGAGTTTCCCTGGTTGGACGTAGCGCGTGGAAGGAACACGTTATTCCAACCAGTTCCTTTCCCCTCCATCAGGCGCCCCGGCTGGCCAGGGGGCGGTAGTTTCAAATAAACCTTGTTAAACTCTGCCCAACTGTGTTGCCTCGCCATCCTTGATGTTCATATTACCCTTGCCTGAGACAGGGGTGTGACAGTCTAACTCATGTTCATTAGGTGATGTAATGGTGATGTCGAACAAACGGTGCCAACACAAACATTAAACGCCATTAACAATAAAGAGACAATATGACTTAATGAGGCACATGCCGTAAATGTTCCCTTCATTGTCAATGCGTTTACAAAACGAACATTGAACTAAAGACAAACATTAAATCTGTGTATAGGAAAAAATGAAGGGGAGATGTAGATATGGGCAGAGAGAGAGAGAGAGAGAAACCAATGATACTCCTTTTGTTCGCATTTTTTTACAGTCTCTGATATACTGACACATTGTTTAATCCGTTAAATCGTTCTTGAAATTGCATCTCGTTCCTATACTTATAGTGTAGGTGGCAGAAATATTATGCCAAAGGGGAAAATATTATCACTTGATTCCTTGTGGGATTATTCAGTTTTATCCAGGATTGTAGGTTTTATCTTAAAACATGGTAAATCACGTACCCTATTACAGCGATGTCACTCACTAAAACACTCTTTCAGAGCGGCGAACCTCCAACTGGAGATAAAGCAAATATTTCGCATTCACAATGTGAACAAAAAAAAAAACACAAAATGAAAGAAAGAAAGAAATTGAAAAGAATTGAAGAAGAAACAATACAGACAGACAAGAGAGACATACAGACACTTTTCTACGATGAAGTATATGGCATTCAGTGCATGAAAAACAAACATTAAAGAGTTCAAATATAGGGAGATACAAGCTTTCTGGCCGAACAAAAGCGACGATTTACAGAGAGTATAAAAAGACAGCCGTGCTCGCTCGAGAGGAGACGATTACCATGGCAACTTAACGCCACATCCCGGCACGGTAAACAACACCACCACCGCCAACCACAACAAC
>NC_136801.1:40411455-40499919 GCF_951216825.1 Electrona antarctica | reverse complement strand
GGGGGGGGGGGGGGGGGTGCGATGAGGGAATGACAAGCAGAGAGAGAGAGAGAGAGAGGGGGAAAAAGAGGGATGGGCAAGAGGAGGAGCAATGGAGCAATGAAGAAGTAAAATGGAAGGGTGTCGTGAGAGCAAGACCATGGAGTAATGAGTACACAGAGAGAGAGAGAGAGAGAGAGAGAGAGAGACTTCGCCCATTTTCAACATTTACACTCTCAGAGTTACAGATCCATAAGGGGTCCATTTGGTTCCAAACTGTCAATTATAGCTGGGGGACGCGCTGGAAGTCCCTCAAGGAGCCCTGATGGGTCCCCCCACTTTGGGAACCTGCACTGCCCTATAGGGACACGGGGGAGAGAACATGCAAACGCCACACAAAAAAGGCCCTTTTGCCAATTAACCCCGCCTCGGGTATGGGCACTGAGTGATGACGCACGCGGAGGAGAGAACACGCCCACAGTGCCCCCCGCGGGAATGGAATGGAACCCAGGACCTTCTATAGCGGTGTGAGGCGACATCGCTATACCGACTGCGCCAGCATGCCCCCTCCGTTTGGCATTGTTATTGCAAAACATACATTCTTTATACATTCTCTATGTTCTCTTTGCTATTTTATAACATATAGGCTATTTAAAAAAGAATTGTGTGCTAATACTTCAATAAAACAATTGAATACAGGCCTTTACTTGTGTTTTTATAGCATATATTATGTTAGCATGTACAAAACGTTTGACTTTTGATTGATGCTACAGCCACGGAGTAAGATGAGCCGACATGTGTTGGTCCCATGGTCACTCATTCTCGTGTTTTTCGCAGCTTTCTATTTTCAAGTAGAATAGGCCATCGTGAAATAATTGTCATGGAGTGAGACAGTGCAATATTTGCCTCTGTGATATTGTGCAGAAGAATACAGCATTTGCACTTCTTGACACAGAGAGAGAGAGAGAGACAGAGACACAGAGAGAGAGAGAGAGAGAGAGAGAGAGAGAGAGAAAGATGTGCCTTGTTTTTTTTCGACACAACTCGGGGTGGCAGGCCCATTCTTCATTAGCCAGTCTCTTTACAGTGGCTGTCGACAACTGCAGCTCGGAGTGCGATGATAATTTATCTATTTAGAATGCCAGAGGAGGGGGGGGGGGGGGGGGGGGGCGGGGTGGCTCTGCTGCTGCTTATTGCGTCGCAGCACCCCAGCGGTGACACATCATACGGAATGTGACGATGGAGATAATTGAAGACGAAGAAGAAGAAATGAAATACATTGCTGTGCAGCACATGGAGATGTATAAAATCGTGTACACACTGCGGGCACGGGGGGTGATATATCATATGTTGGGGAGATAATGCTGCATAACATGCCACGTAGTCAGTCATCCCGCACACGCGCACACGCACACACGCACACGCACACGCACACACACACACACACAGTGCTTTATTTGAATCCGCAAATTGCAATTGGTGTCACAGGGAAGCAAATATCACGGGGTAGATTGGCTATTTTTGCTACTTACGTGTGGCATTGTATAGTATGACGAATTAGGGCATTCATTTCCAAACATTATGCCTATTAACCCATTTTGACCTGAGATAGCAGACCTACAAGCTCATAGCGCGCCACTCGGTGGCGCGCTATGAGCTTGTAGATCTGCTATTTTTCAATAGCTAAAGCATAACGTAATGCTAACACCAAAAGGGGTTCCCGCCCAAAATGGGTTAAGGATACACATGGCACCTTCTCCTCCACGTGGACAGACTGCCTATACAGCATAGAGCAGTATAGAGAGGGCGCTATAAGTCCACGGGTTCAGTATTTCAATGCATTCACTTAGTATGAAAACATTTGCGACAAGTAGCAGCAACTTATTCAAATGTCATTGAATTCAAGTTATAGTTGCAGCATTTCTATGCAACGAGGCCATTTGCTGTAAACAGTGTATTCTCTCTCTCTCTCCCTCTCCCTCTCCCTCTCCCTCTCCCTCTCCCTCTCCCTCTCCCTCTCTCTCTCTCTCTCTCCCCCTCCGTCTGTCTCTCTCTCTCCCTCTCTCCCTCTCTCTCTCTCCCCCTCTCTCTCTCTCTCCTGTGTCCTTCAGTGTACCGCATGGTCCTCCACCGTGCCAGTGAGGGATGGGATCGGTTAGCCCGGTGGGCCATGCACATCCTGGACCGTGCAGTGTGCACTCACTGTGTGAGAGTGCGTCCCTAGACAACGTTGCCTTATGCGTGTTCACATGCACTTCGGTATACTGTGCATGCACGTGAGTGTGTATGCGCAACACAAGACTCCTGCTTATGTATGTGTGTATATCCTGTGAGTGGGGATAAAATACAGTGTAATCCAGGAGAGGGCTTTCTCCCTTTGTTGCAAGTAAACAGCCGACAGGAAGGAAAGGAAGGGACCCAGACACATACACGCACGCACGCACGCACGCACGCACGCACACACGCACGCTGTTATATCCTGTTTCACTGTGCAGGGGCCTTAATCCATTTTGACCTGAGATCAGATTCTAAAAAATGTCTTCTACATCCTGACAGTTTTCTGAAAAAGCTATGTTTCTATGTCAGTCGATCTTCGACTTTTCAAAAATAGCAGACCTACAAGCTCGTAGCGCGCCACTCGGTGGCGCGCTATGAGCTTGTAGATCTGCTATTTTTCAATAGCTAAAGCATAACATAATGCTAACACCAAAAGGGGTTCCCGTCCAGAATTTGTTAACTGTCTGACTGCAGTGCGCCAGTGTTGTCACTCAGCATTCACAGCCCACCTGATTCACTTGCAAATTGCCAGAAGCAACATTCCTGTCAAAGCAGAGAGACCCAGTCAGTATTCCTGGCAGCAGCAATTCAGCTAGATGATGCTAAAAGCCCCGAGGCTTATAAGCCCACGGCCGCTGCGTGTATGTGTATACATATATATTTTGTATTATTAGTTTTTTTTTCTTCTTCTTCACGCAAGCTTGAGTAGAGAGTGGTGCGACGGTTAATGCTTTTCTCGTTGAAAGAGCAAGCGATGAGAGAGGAGGGAGGAGGGGGAGGGGGAGGAGGGGGAGGGGGAGGAGGGGGAGGAGGAAGTGTTAACCATGCACTTGAACCTTAGAGTATATATGAATAGAGACGGCACCCGAGTTCTCCTCCCATCCACGTGCATTAAGTTGCTCAAAAGCGCATGAGGCGATTTCACTCCTCCTTCCGGGTAGGAACAGAGTGCATTCTGGGATGGATTTGCCCCAAACACATGAACACGCTGCCGTTGACTATCATTGCGCCGTTTGCGCGCGTTCACGTATGAAACATTCGTTTCATACATGAACAATGATAGTCAACGGACCAGCGCTGGCTCGAGCTGCAATGACAAATTCGGCCACTATGTCCATTTCGCCTCAGGGTTTCCTCCGGGTGCCGTCTCTATTCATATATACTCTAAGACTTGAACCCAGGCGGCACGCTTTCCATCTTGAAAATGAAGCCATTGCGGGAAGTATATATAGCGCATAATGGTGGCAGAATTTTCTTTCCCTTTCCACCGGCTTTGGTTACGCAGATTGAATGCCCCATTCATTCAGTCCACAGAGAGTTCCCCAAAAAAAAAAAAAAAACTTTTATATGAATTGATTTAAGCGTGGGAACAAGCCCACCAGGCTCCTGGTGAATTATGACTTTAAAACCTTTGATCCTGTGTCCAAAAAATAGTTGGAAACAGTACTAACTACTTCTCCCCATGAGCCATTGCACATACCTTTCCAACAATTCCAGCCAAAAATATTTAGCTTCCTTTTTAAATGTAATATTGTTTTAGTTTAGAGACCAGGATTACTGCATGTTTTTTGTGAGGGTACCTACCCTAGGGCAGAGGTTCCCAACCACCGGTACGCGGACCGGTGCCAGTCCGCGGGACACATGCCACTGGTACGCAAGAGGGGAATTCCAAGTTTTCCCGTCGTATAAAAATCCATTTGAAAACACTGAGAAAAGAGAGAGGAGAAACACCAGACCTGATGGCCTTTGCGCGTAGAGCGCAACGCTCAATCACCCATTGGAATGCAAATGCTTGCCTTTCAGGCTTCCTTTGTATCCTACTCGCTTCTGATTGTGCGGGGGTGGTGGGGGGCGGACGGACGACGGGGACGACGACACACCAAGCGGCAGTGAAAAGTTGACTCGTCCGTTCACTGACTGTGATTTATAAACGGCTTCGAGTCAGTGTTACTTCCATGTTGCGTAGCACTGTCCAATCCTTGGAGTCAGTGTTACTTCCATGTTGCATAGCACTGTCCAATCCTTGGAGTCAGTGTTACTTCCATGTTGCGTAGCACTGTCCAATCCTTGGAGTCAGTGTTACTTCCATGTTGCGTAGCACTGTCCAATCCTTGGAGTCAGTGTTACTTCCATGTTGCATAGCACTGTCCAATCCTTGGAGTCAGTGTTACTACCATGTTGCGTAGCACTGTCCAATCCTTGGAGTCAGTGTTACTTCCATGTTGCATAGCACTGTCCAATCCTTGGAGTCAGTGTTACTTCCATGTTGCGTAGCACTGTCCAATCCTTGGTATCTTTACCGTTCATGTATGCTCTGCGGGCAGCAGCAGCTGTAGGCTATTTTGTCACGATCGCGCTAATGAAACCAAACGCTACACGGTGAGGGTACAGGATTATTATTTCATGTCAAAACGAAAAGATGATGTTATCCAGGTAAAGTAGTGGCCTAATGCCTAATGTGTCACTCTGCATGTTTAAGTTTTCCACAATTTATGAAAAAGACTATGACAATGATATATAACAATAATAGGCATATAGCAGCAGGTAGCCTATTTAAGGGCCAGTCAACTGTCTTCGAGAACGTTAGGTTTTGGTACGATGACGCGCGCGCGTGACATTCGCGGGAGGGAAAACATTGACACAGTAACTCAAACTCCAACAATCAGATACAGTACGTCAATGTTACTGGATCTTACATATTAGCATTTTGGGTATAGAGAGGATTTTCTCTGCGATTGTTACGACATTATATGGCTGATGTTCTGGCACCTGACTGCTATTACATGAAAGTGCTGCAAGTTCTAAACTTCACGCTATAACTATTTTGTTTCAGAAGAACCTTTGTTTGACCAGACCTTTTCATGTTTAGTTCATTTCCTAAATACTTTGTTTTCAGCCGCCAAAGTCTGCTTTCTATTAATAAATATGCACTGTACAACTAACCAATAGTGTTCAGTTACCACTAAGGGAAGGGAAGTGACATGGGATAGTGTTTGCCATAAAATGGAGCAAGCACCAGGCTTCCTCTCTACAAAATGCCTCACACACAGCGGGGGTGCTGATAAAGGTGGGAACAGCCACCAGTTGTGTAAACAAGAGCCACTAGTCAGCATTACTAACCCAATGACTGTGTCTAACTATAAAACATTATGTCTGCATTTATCTAAAGGTGGATATGTAATCCCAATTCCTAAAAGGAATGTAAATGATTAATGTGTTAAACCCTAAACTCTCATAAACCAGTTGAGAGTAGCTAGTGGGAGAATAGACCATTCCACCAGCCCATGTAATTACCATACACTCATGGTTCCAGTGAGTGACTTCCTGATCACAGTCAACAGCCAATGGCTTGTACCCTCACCTCAAAGGAGGGGACTAAGCCATTGGCAGACTTAAGAAGCGTGTAGGGAAATAGAGACTCAGATTCAATGCAACTAAGATGAGTCCACACCTCATGTAACTACATGATGAACAACACAGCGCACATTGACCAAAGGTAAATATTGATGCAAACCATTAATAAGCAATGAATAATGTGTTATCCGTGTGTTGTAAACCTGCCTGTAATTGACTAATGTATATGTATATCTCTGTCTCATGCAGGTGTTTTACCTAACCAATCACCAACTAACCGAACCCTAAATAGCTAGTTCATGTGTTAAATGTATGTTTGTGTTAAAATGACAAAACTATAAAAGACACGGAGTTATGTTAATTTAGGCTGGAGGTTTGAGTAAAGACGAAACTCTTTGTGTAGCTAATTTTCCTTCCAGAGGGAGTAGCCAAAACGATATGTTATCAACTTAGCAAATAAATCGTAAATAGCTATAAATCTGGACAATTACAGTGATATGTGTACCGTAATTATGCAATTGATGTCTTTTAACTGGCTTATGGCCAGCCTAATTAACAGTGGCCAATAGAAAAATGCCAATAGAAAAATCTGTGATATACACACTACATCTCATTCTCACACGGCAATCCTATAGTATTATTATATACCCAGTCCTGATGGTGGCGGTAACGTCACCATTATGCCGATTTTGCCCAAATAGAGCAAATCTGGCGATGTCACTTCCGGTTTAAGGAACAATAACATCCGGTACTAGCTTTGGACTGTGCAGCACTATCAGATGTCCGGGATGCTAAGCGATCATTGTTTATTTTAATAACTAAGTCAAATTAAGCTCTAATCAAGCCCAAAATATCGCATTTTACGCAGCGATGCACATAAAGATCACGCGCGTGCGTGATCGACCGTGCACGTGCGGATTTCGGCCGGTTTTAGGTAGATCGGCCGTTAGCCAAACAAGCTAAAAGTTGCTACATTTTGTTATATTAAGCTCCCGATTACAGGGGATTAAACGATTACGTCAATTACGTCAATAGCCATAAGGGGGTTAATGTCTGCGTTTTCATTCAGTATCGTCGAATCCAAGATGGTGGACAAAAATTTGCTGAAAGAGTGATCAAAACGTATAGCTTTTGTCCATTATTTTTATTTTACAGTCTATGCTTGAACCCCAAAAAACACCTATTCTGGGGAGAACATTCACCAGAAACAGCAAATCTACGAGCTCACCACGTGTTGGGCGAGGTGCAAATTTCAATGTAGCGACACTCAGACCTGTGAGACTGGGCCCTACCCGGACATAGGGCATTCACTTCTAGTCATTTTTACTAGTTGACTAGTTGCCTAGTTTACTAGTTGACTAGTCGACTAGTTGTTTAACTACTATTTAAAGATGGAGTGCTGTGATTGTTGTACTTTCTCTGTTTTGCATGTGTTTATGGAGTTAAAATGACTCTAATACACGCCCAGGTGTGGTTATAATATTGAAATATGTCTTCCCTGTGTATTTTGGTTCCTTCCTGAAAGCTGAAAGCCTTTGAGTCAAAAGGCCCAATCGAAATAACACCATTTTAGTGACATCATAACCCTAACCCCTCCCACATTATCATACAACAGCTATGGGCGAGGCTTAAGTCCAGGTGGGTGGTGCTAAGGTGAAAACCAGGTATACTTAATGAACTGGTGGGTGTGGCCACATAAAAACATATTTTTAACACTTTCTGTACACTATTTTGAAAGAAATCTTCCTCCTAGTATATAATCATGATACCTGATGATCATGTTTTAGGGGGGAGAAAAATCACGGCACTCCATCTTTAAAAGGAATTACTGGGTTGCCGAATTACTGAATTACTGAATTACTGAATTACTGAATTACTGAATTACTGAATTGCCGGCCCTGCATAAGCTGTTCATTCAATTGAAGGTTGCCCTGCATAAGCTGTTAATTTCATTGAAGGTTGGCTCGCGAAGACAGCTCCCATGTTTGAGGGTGTGGTGTGTGTGTGTGTGCATGCGTGGCGTGCACACATGCACGTGTATGGCTGTAATGAGCGCACGTGTCATATAGTGTGCACATTGGCACGCCGGCGGTGCGAGTGCTGTTCCCATTTAGTCTGACATCAGCCAGTCAGCTCCCCCCCCCCCCCCCTTGAAGCTGACCCAACATCATGTATATGTACGGCTGCCAACACGCTGCTGCAAAGCTTCTGCACAGCTGAGAGAGAGAGAGAGAGAGAGAGAGAGAGAGAGTGGGAGAGGGGGAGAGGGAGATAGGGAGGGAGGGAGAGGGGGGGTGTGGGAGGAAGAGAGAGGGGGGAGAGAGAGTGAGAGAGAAAGAGAGAGAGAGAGAGAGAGGGAGAGAGGCAGAAATAGAGAGAGATAGAGGGAGGGTGGGAGGGTACACACACACACACACACACACACACACACACAGGGAGGGAGGGAGAGAGAGGGAGAGGGAGAGGGAGAGGGAGAGGGAGAGGGAGAGAGAGAGAGAGAGAGAGAGAGAGAGATAGGGAGGGAGGGAGGGAGATAGGGAGGGAGGGAGGGGGAGAGAGAGAGAGAGAGAGAGAGAGAGAGAGAGAGAGGGAGGGGGAGAGAGAGAGAGGGAGAGGGAGAGGGAGAGAGGGAGAGAGGGAGAGAGAGAGAGAGAGAGAGAGAGAGAGAGGGAGGGAGAGAGAGAGAGAGGGAGAGGGAGAGGGAGAGAGGGAGAGAGAGAGAGAGAGAGGCAGAAATAGAGAGAGATAGAGGGAGGGTGGGAGGGTACACACACACACACACACACACACTCACACACAGGGAGGGAGGGAGGATGAGCAAGGACTTGGCGAGGGCGGGCCGGGCCGATGGATAAATGGTACAGAAAGACGGAGCGGAGTCCACGTTTCAGTGGCAGCCGTCCAGACAGTGTCCATCTCTCATCAGTAGCTCCAACCAACCACCAGCCGTCCAGACAGTGTCCATCTCTCATCAGTAGCTCCAACCAACCACCAGCCGCCCAGACAGTGTCCATCTCTCATCAGTAGCTCCAACCAACCACCATACACCAGACTGACTGATGACTGTCTGGAGGTCAGGGCCCTGTCCTGAAACATGCTGTCTATCTATATGGAACAGACGGTGCATCACACCACACCATACTGTAATGTAACATGTCTGTCTGTCTGTCTGTCTGTCTGTCTGTCTGTCTGTCTGTCTGTCTGTCTGTCTGTCTGTCTGTCTGTCTGTCTGTCTCCATTTTGATTGATCGATTGATTGACTATTGTATTGACTGGAAAAAGTACAGCGTTTTGTCGAGGCTTAGTTATTCACGTATGATACTTTGATTGATTTATACACATGCGTAATTTGCTATGGAATCACTAGGTATTATTCTTACTTGTTCCGTGTGTGTGTGTGTGTGTGTGTGTGTGTGTGTGTGTGTGTGTGTGTGTGTGTGTGTGTGTGTGTGTTGTGTGTATGTATGTATGTATATATATATATATATATATATATATATATATATATATATATATATATATATGCTTTTCAAATACTAAAAGCTAAACTAATCTAGAAAGTCCAAAAAGCTGATTAAAACCAAACAAAGTCAATAAATAAAGTACAAACTAATGAAACCACTCTAAACTCTAAATAACCTTGCTATAGTGAAAACTGGGTCAAAAAGTGTGCAGTACTTGTTTCAATACTTGGCAGCGTGTTGTGCCAAGACTCCCTCAGCAAGCCAGCGGGACCTTTATTAATGTGTCCATTACCTGCTGGGTGTCCAACGTGCCTGCATGGACACCTAGCCCATTGAGACCTGAGACCACATTCTACATGTTTTTATATCAGTGGTTCTCAAACCATTTCATGACAAGGACCCCCAGGAATTATTTGTAATTGGCTGCAGACCCCCCCATCTGAAAACATGTTGTTCCAGGGACACCGCCCCCAGAGTTCAAAACATAATAAAATATATATATTCAAAATATTTGCACATGTTTTCACGATTTAAAAAAAAATAGCCAGACCTACAAGCTCGTAGCACGGCACCGAGTGCCGCGCTACGAGCTTGTAGGTCTGGCTATTTTTCAACAGCTAGAGCTCAAAATAATAGTTTTAAAGTGATTAAAAGCCATGAGGAGACACGGCTGCGTCCTCTAGGTCTAAACGAGCTAGGAGGAGTTTGTTCCCAGAGTCTCGTCCCGTAACACAACCAGGAAGAACAATGGCGTCGTTAAGACAGGAAAGCGTAATGAGGCGCGAAATCAATATGTACAATCCCTGCCTCACCTGGGGCATGCTGGGTAATGGAGTGTCAGAAATGCTTTGGAGCCATTTTAATCACGGGAACCTTGAAAATATCCACACATAAACCAAAAAATGCTTAATACTGGTGTGTATGTTATGCACATATACGCAAAATACTCCAACCCCTGATGTGAGACACATTGTGCATGCGTGCTTGCGTGCGTGCGTGCGTGCGTGCGTGCGTGCGTCCTTTACACCTACAGGTATGGGCATGTCGATTTGATTGGCGGTCGTGGACAACTGGATATGCATAATACAGTTCATGCACTAATATGGACATATGGACGGATATGCCGGAAAACCGGCATATCCGAAAGCACTCCCTCCATGAGTTGGTTTCTGGTTATGTCTGAGTCATAATGACATGCCGTGTTCGTAAGACCTCACAATGCGACGGGACACGTTGTGATCTTGTATAGATCTGCATGGCATTTCCAAACGATTGTATACCTTTTGAAACATTCTGCATAATGCATTCACCTTTGGTATACTTTAACCCATTTAGACCTGAAGCCTATTCTACAAAAATGGCTTCTAAATCAGTTTTAGTCTTTTGAATAACACACCAAGTAACTTAGTCCTATTAATAGTACAGGAAATCTGTGGAAAATACAGGATCAACCTCAAACTAATTGCAAAAAAAAAAAAAACCTTCAATATAATTATATATATAGGCAAGAAAAAAATTTGCCTGGAAAAAATGTTGCCTGGAACTTGTCTGAGAGGAAAGTGTTGAAAATGGCCTGTACAGTATGGCCACCATTGACATCCTATTATAAGGCAATATTTTTTAAATTTCCTTATACTTTAAGTACATGTCAAACTAGAGGGTTTTCATGATGCTGAATCCATTCCAAGCATTCATTTTGCACAAAAACACTTTTTGCACAAAAATACTCATTGGGCTAAATTTGGACATAGCAACTGAAAGTGTTTAGTCTTAGTCTAGTCTTAGTCGACTTAGTCTTTTAGTCGACAACATTATAACACTGAATTGATACTTTGACTTAAACGTATAGTACTAATTCCATCATTACCTATACCCACACTAACGAAGTGACACGTTGGCGCATCTCCAAAAGAGTTCAGTGTTTGAGCGAGGTCCTGAACCGCTCGTCAAGTTCAGTGTTTGAGCGAGGTCCTGAACCGCTCGTCAAGTTCAGTGTTTGAGCGAGGTCCTGAACCGCTCGTCAAGTTCAGCGTTTGAGCGAGGTCCTGAACCGCTCGTCAAGTTCAGCGTTTGAGCGAGGTCCTGAACCGCTCGTCAAGTTCAGCGTTTGAGCGAGGTCCTGAACCGCTCGTCAAGTTCAGCGTTTGAGCGAGGTCCTGAACCGCTCGTCAAGTTCAGCGTTTGAGCGAGGTCCTGGACCGCTCGTCAAGTTCAGCGTTTGAGCGAGGTCCTGAACCGCTCGTCAAGTTCAGCGTTTGAGCGAGGTCCTGAACCGCTCGCCAAGTTCAGCGTTTGAGCGAGGTCCTGAACCGCTCGCCAAGAGTCAGCGTTTGAGCGAGGTCCTGAACCGCTCGTCAAGTTCAGCGTTTGAGCGAGGTCCTGAACCGCTCGCCAAGAGTCAGCGTCTGAGCGAGGTCCTGAACCGCTCGCCAAGAGTCAGCGTCTGAGCGAGGTCCTGAACCGCTCGCCAAGAGTCAGCGTCTGAGCGAGGTCCTGAACCGCTCGCCAAGAGTCAGCGTCTGAGCGAGGTCCTGAACCGCTCGTCAAGAGTCAGCGTCTGAGCGAGGTCCTGAACCGCTCGTCAAGTTCAGCGTTTGAGCGAGGTCCTGAACCGCTCGTCAAGTTCAGCGTTTGAGCGAGGTCCTGAACCGCTCGTCAAGCAAACAATGTTTATCTTTGAGGACCAGGGTGTTTACAAGGCGCTCCCGTTCCGTTGCTCCCTTCAACCCTCTCCCCCGGATCCACACAGCTGCGTTTCATTAACATTAACCCTAACCGCTGCTGCCACCTGCATTCCAATGAGCCCGGCCTTGGCAAGCGCCTTGTCCCTGAATGCAAATGAACTCAGCTTATCAATAATTTGAACGCTAATATTGATAGATATAGCCAATGGCTACTACTTAAGCAGAATGCTGATAGGAACTTGAATAGTAAACAGGCCTATTCGCAGGTGGCATTAACCCATTCAGTACGGGAACCCCTTTTGTTTTTTTAAGCATCATGTTACACTCATGTTACAATCGTGAAAATGTGGCGCAAATCTTTGAATATAATTATATTCTTTCAGGGCGAACGTTTTTTATGTCAAATCTTTGCTTCTGGGGGGAGTCCCTGGAACTACATATTTTCAGATGGGATCCGCAGCCAAATTCTTTAAATAAATACGTTTTGAAATGTCTATGGGAAAAATGCATTAGGGATTAATTTCCTGGGCCTGGGGTCGTCATGAAAGGGGGCGGGACTGCGACGCTCTATACAGTATATCTTATTTGGCAGTATATGTACATCTCAGTATGGCCTGACGGTGGGATATACATACATGTATACTCTCCAGGGCCCCGGCTATACGTTTAGCTGAGTGGTGCTATACAGTAATCTGCCGTCATCATGACGTTGCAGGAGCCTGAGGCTATACAGGAACGCTATAGGTCCAGGAAAAAAGGACGCATGGCCATGTGTGAGGACGGCATCGATTAATCCAACATAGTCTGTCAGAGCCCTTTGCTTACAGGCAAAGATACTGTTAACCCATTTTGACCTGAGATCAGATTCTGATCGCTAGTCGTTCTGGCGCACTATGAGCTTGTAGATCTGCTATTTTTCAATAGCTAAAGCATAACATAATGCTAACACCAAAAGGGGTTCCCGCCCAAAACGGGTTAAGTGTGGGCTTCACACGCCAGAGGACATGCCGCTGTTGCAGACAGGAGAGAAACATTGTTTATAAATCCCCCCCCCAGCAAGTAAGCAATCAATCGACGACATTATAAATCTGCTGCATACTAAATAAGACATTTAGACGTTGCTTACATTTTAGAACAAAACAAACACACGTTGAATTCAGTTTGGAAAAAAAACCTTAATTACTGACTATTGTATACTTTTGTATGGAGGCTAGTTAATGGAGCAGCACGGGAGCCTTTGAGGAGAGACAACATATCTAACTACCCTGCAAGAACTCACAGTTGTAAAATTACAACATTTGTATTTTATCAAAACAATTGTATGAATCATTTGTTTTCCTGTTTTGTTTTCAGCAAAACATCATCATTGGGTCCTATATCGTTTAGTCTTACAATGCCATTGGCCAGGATATTTGCATATAAATACCGCGCCCACAGAGGCAGAAATTCACACAACTTCAAAATCTCTGGAGGAAGAGATTCTTTCTCAGTACATTTTCAATTCCATACTTTTACTTGTAACTAAGTAGTTCTAAATTGCAGTATTGGTACAGTACTTTTACTTAACCCATTTTGGGCGGGAACCCCTTTTGGTGTTAGCATTATGTTATGCTTTAGCTATTGAATCTGAATTGATCTACAAGCTCGTAGCGCGCCACCGAGTGGCGCGCTACAAGCTTGTAGGTCTGCTATTTTTGAAAAATTGTAAAAACGTGGCACAAATCTTTGTATGTATATTCTTTCAAAGCGAATGTTTTTAACTCAGGTCTAAATGGGTAAAATAAAAGAATTGAGTACTTTTTCCCACCACTGACTATAACTACACTGGAGCCATTGGAACACGGCAGGGTTCTTGTATTCCATCTCCTGAAAACTAACGCTCTCGGACATACAAGGTTTACACTCTTCTCCGACAGCCAAACAATATACCGTAGTGTGCGTGTTTATGTCCTCAGACAGCGAGGGGCCCCGCTCGCTCTTTCGGGCGAAGTGCTATAATTTAACAAAAAAAAAAGAAGGTCTGTGTTTTCCGGTGATTCAAAGATTGACCTGTTTCTTATCCTCATTGCCACTTCATCCGGGGCCTCTTCTCTCCAGTCTGGCTGACATGATTAGCCCATTTTGGGCGGGAAGCCCTTCTGGTGTTTTAAACATTATGGTATAATTTAGCCATTGAAAAATAGCAGATCTACAAGCTCATAGCGCGCCCCCGAGTGGCGCGCTACGAGCTTGTAGGTCTGCTATTTTTGAAAAATCGTTAAAATATTTATTTCAGAAAACTGCAGGATTTAGAAGAGGTTTCTTAAATTTTTAGGTCAGGCCTAAATTAGCCTGGAACTCACCTATGCTTTTTATGGCATAGGCAGCTCCCGGCAGGATCCGCCGGCAGAAACTATGCGCAGCTGCTAGACATGAGACTAATTAATTAGAGCGACAGAGAGAGAGGAGTGTGTGTGTGTGTATATGTGTGCGTGTGTGTGTCAATTTAACAAAGGTGCAGACGATCAGTAATCAGCAGAGAGTGAGTGATGTTTGAGCTACTCTATGCCGAATTGAAGTGGTCTCGGACCCAGACCTTTTTTTTTCTCCCTGGAAATAAAAACGTCCGAGGCTAGGACTAAATGTGTTAGAAAACATGAGACGGGTAAGCTTTATCCCTATTGAGAGAGGAAATAGGCCTTTCATTCTCCTTCCAGTCCCTATCGATCTGAGCAATGAGAAAATGGAAAGATTACTCCAAGATGGAAGGAAGCCATTAGGGCTCTCATATTTATCAGCCGGCTGGAGTTTTCTCCAGCCCGTATTTCTTTTTTTCTTTCTTTTTCCTGGGGAAAGTTTTGCCTTTGCAACATTGACCTCCTTCAGATTCTGTTCACATAAGTGAGAGCTATACTACTAAAGTATAGCTAAGTGCATGTACACTGTAGTTGAAGGTAGGATAAGTGGTATTTCAACCCATTTTGACCTGAGATCAGATTCTAAAAATGTCTTCTACATCCTGACAGTTTTGTGAAAAAGCTATGTTTCTATGTCAGTCGTTCTTCGATTTTTCAAAAATAGCAGACCTACAAGCTCATAGCGCGCCACTCGGTGGCGCGTTATGAGCTTGTAGATCTGCTATTTTTCAATAGCTAAAGCATAACATAATGCTAACACCAAAAGGGGTTCCCGTCCCAAAATGGGTTAATATATAGTGTATATGTATTTTAAAGTGTTAAATAGCTCTATATTCTCATTCTACTCGTTGCTATAGTGTTTATTCAGTAACAGGACTCTCACCGTCTATATCGGTCTCTTTAACTACCAATAAATACCAATTTAATCCAATGAGTAGTGATATCTTTCTTTTTAGAATAAAGTGTTAACACTTATGATTCCCAGGACGGATCAGTTTTTCTCTGCAATTTGATTGAAACCTTTATTTCAGGGGAATCCAATTGAGACCAAGGTCTCTTTTTCAATGGCGCCCTGTACAAAGAACAATTACAGCAATTATTTTACATACATGACAAACACAAAAATATATAATACAAAAACACACATACACCAGAAAAAAGCAATCTTAAAAACACATATTACAAAAAGCAGGTGCATACGCCTTCTTCTAGTGTGAGGCCAGTTAAAAAATCTTTTAAAAATATCATATGAAACAAGGACATCCAGCTTCAACTTGTTTTGACAGATATTCCATAGACGTGGAGCAGTATTGTGTGAAGGCAGTATCTCCCAGTTTAGAAGAGGTTTTTGGTACCTTCAACAGAAGCCTATCTTGAGATCTGGTACCATAACTTGAGGTATTGGGTTCTAGCAGCTTTGTCAAATACAGGGGTAGTTTGCCAAGTAGTGCTTTGTAAGTGAACAGGGTAGCATGTTGTTTCCTTCTAAGTGACAGTGAAGACCATTCTACTGATGTGTACAGCGTGCAGTGATGGGTTCTGTAACTTGCTCCTGTGATAAAGCGAAGTGCACTGTGATGTCCCCTCCCCAGCGTTCAGTGGGATTTGCACGCCTGTGTGTGTGTGTGTGTGTGTGTGTGTGTGTGTGTGTGTGTGTGTGTGTGTGTGTGTGTGTGTGTGTGTGTGTGTGTGTGTGTGTGTGTGTGTGTGTGTGTGTGTGTGTGTGTGTGTGTGTGTGTGTGTGTGTGTGTAGCCTACAAATGAGGTTTAGCATCCTGTCGGACATGAAGCCCTTGTAGCCCATGTCCAAAACGGTTACCTACATTTCAGGAAATGGAAACATGCATATCACAATCTAAAGCTATAAGCACGTTCTGAATTTTCCAAATTAGGCTAAACTGCACCTTTACATCTGAAAAAAAAAACTGTGAACCGAGCGGTGCAACTATACTTGTATTGTGGTAGTTACTGTACTGTACTGTAGTCTGTACTGTACACTGTACTCACTGTACTGTTCTGTGCTACAGTAGTTAGTGTGCAGTGTGAATCTCAACAGCACCACTTGAAGGTAGGTCACCCAGCGGTATTGCAGCTGTTCCTACTCCAAACAGACATATACATATATATGTATACATACATACATACATACATACATACATACATACATACATACATACATACATACATACATACATACATACATACATACATACATACATAGGGACACACGCGGCCAGTCATTGGAGCGGTGTGCCGCGCACCGCTCCTAAATAAATACGGAGAAAACCTCACTGGTTTTCACCGGCGTGCCATATTCGATTGACTCGATATGGAGGTGGGGGTGAGGTCAACAGAATGGCCCTGACACCCACCCAGCCCTTCCCCCGCTCTGACTCACTGACCCTGACACCCAGCCCTTCCCCCGCTCTGACTGACCCTGACACGCAGCTAATAAATACCAGCCTGCAAATCAGCGCCGTCAGCCCTAGCAATGGACACAGCATGTCCACAGAGGTGAGCACACACACAGAGAGAGAGCGAGAGAGCGCGCGAGAGAGAGAGAGAGAGGCGAAATGAGAGAGAGAGAGAGAAAAGATGTCATCAGGTCACAGACACATGGAGAGACAAACACAAGCCCACACACTTTTCTTTGTTGCCGTCGGGAAGAAGCCTTGTATCTCCATTTTTCAACTTTTTTTGTGAATTCATGTGGCTGCTCTATACTTCATCACACGACTGAGTCGCAGTGAATAGCAGCTCTATACAATACAAGGTCAAGCTTGTATAGGATCAGCTATTTTCACTACTTTAAAATGGTTTTAAAATAATTTAACAAAAAGGGACGGGTTGAAAGTTTTGAGTAGTTTGAGTATGAGCTTTCCATCTGACAGCAACAAACGTATTCTTAAAGCAAGTTGCATTAGCAGAGCAAAGTATCCTTCATTTCATTTCAGTGCCCACCCAGACGATTAGAGGTGCAGATTAGAGGTGAGATCATCTATAAAATACATTACATAATAGACAATGATGGCAACTACTGACATCATGGCATTTAAATGGCTATTCACACACACTGCTGCTAGGCTGAATAGCGTGACTCAAAGTTAAAGAGATCTCCTTGCCCTTCTTCCCCCGAGCAAACTGATGGCCATTACTGGCCAAACGCACACCGTCACTGTCGGGCGAAAACCTTGTATCTCTATATTTAATGTTGTCTTTGTTGCGGTTAAACCCATTTTGGGCGGGAACCCCTTTTGGTGTTAGCATCATGTTATGCTTTAGCTATTGAAAAATAGCAGATCTACAAGCTCATAGCGCGCCACCGAGTGGCGCGCTACGAGCTTGTAGGTCTGCTATTTTTGAAAAAATAAAACGACTGACATAGAAACATAGCTTTTTCAGAAAACTGTCAGGATGTAGAAGACATTTTTAGAATCTGATCTCAGGTCAAAATGGGTTAAACATGTTGGTCTCCTATACCTCGAGGAAAGTCCTCAAAATGAAAAAGCCCCCCCCCCCCCCCCTCTGCCCCGGCGTCACTAAATAACATTGCTCCGCGATCTGCAGTGACCTCATCAGATTTAATTATCTAAGAAGCCAATTATGAGGCTGGCACCCACGTCACGTGACTTTAATCCTTCACGCCAATTATGGCGTTCGCCGCCGGGCGTTCCCGAGCGACTCGACCGTCTGATAGCTCGGCTCATTTGTTTCCCACCTCATTACTTTATAGGCTTGAAGAATCAGACGAAGAAGATTAGTCATCCTCTCCCCTCGTCACCCCCTCCGGAAAAAAAAGCGAAGAGAGAAAAAGTCTCCTGCAGGAACAATGGATAAGGACATTTAGGAGAGGCGAATATTATACTTTTACGCCACTACAATTATTTGAAAATCTTCTCACGTTTATAGATTGAACGGCCGCCCGATATAGTGTAGTGGTTAGGCTTCACTCACACCTTTCGATCTAGCATACAAAATTGATGCATGCTAGATGTAAACAAAGGGTAAGTGTCATTTCCAATGGAAGTCACATGGTTTTGAACATTTTTGTTGTATGGCTTTCGGCTGTGTTTCGACTGCCCCCCTCCCCCTCATACAACAAAAATGTTGTGTCAAACCATGTGACTCCCATTGGAAATGAATTGGGGCAAGATGTAAACAAACCCTTTCATACATCTAGCATGCATCAATGTTGTATGCTAGATGCGAAGGTGTGAGTCAGGCCTTAGAGCGCATGCCTTTCATGCGGGAGGTTGTGGGTTCAAACCCTGCCTGGGGGTTGACGTCAGCAAAGGGCATGCGGTCGCAAAGGATCTGAGCCCAAGTCTCCTGAGGAGGCACGTCTGAAGTCTGACGTCAATATCGGTAGAGGGTGCAAATCCACAGGTTCATGTACTTTTTATTTGCATTGTAATCCCCATAGGGGGGATTTTAGATCGCCTCAAGTACTGTGTTTGAAAGATAAACATGTCATCCCGGCCGTTTCACTCATATGGATATGAAGAATCAACTCACTGAGAGAAAACGCTATTGTTACTGCTACTGAATTAGTTACATTTTCGTATCATACTGTATATGAGTGACTGACTGTCGCAAACGATACAATAACGCCTGACAATAACGCAGAGACAGCTTGTTTCTTTTTGGACCACAATGCTTATATGAGACGATTTTAAGATGACCCCAATGTTATTCTCCATAGAGAAATTACTTCCGCGAACCAGGCAGAACCAGGGGATGAGCGAGTGACGTCAGGCGCTCTATTACGTTATAGTTTGTGATTATTAGCCTATTATTACAAAACATACCACTTCAACCCTATTTAAATTTCGGCTTTTTTGAAAATAGACCTATGCTATGACCCACTCACACCTTGTCTAACCTCATACCTACAGTATACGTACAATATACTTGCTGCTTTGAGCTATGTGTATGTAGGTGAACATACTATATAAAAAATGCCTATTACGTACAGTAGGTGGATGGGTCGGCCGGTGGACGGCATCACACGCACATAATATGGAGCCAATGCACGAAATGGAGTCAAATGCACATCATGTGGAGCAGTGTTGTTTTTGTCGACTAAAACTAAGACGAAAAATGTTCGTCGACTACCTTTTTCCACTGACGAAAACTAAATGGAAACTAAATGAAAACTATGCTATGGTGACTAAAACTAAGACTAAATATACTGACAATTTCGTCAACAAATAAAAACTAAAATGTTAGGAATGGACTAGTGGACAAGAGATTCACTATAAGTCATTTTACAATAAGTTGCATGCTGAAAATAGCAGATCTACAAGCCCACAACGCGTCGCGCTGCGACGCGTTGTGAGCTTGTAGATCAGCTATTTTCAGCAAGTGTAAAAAACACTCATTACGACGGCATCAAGGCCCACCAAAATACATTTTAGTCGACTAAATCAACTGTAGATTTAGTCGACTAAAATCTTATGACATTTAGTCGACTAAAACTAGACTAACACTAAGACATTCCAGGTGACTAAAATGTGACTGAAACTAAATGAAGTTTCAGTCCAAAGACTATGACTAAACTAAAATCGAAATTTGCTGCCAAAAACAACACTGATGTGGAGTCAAATGCACATAATTATATGGAGCTCAACGTCAGCACTGTCGGACACAACATAAACCAAATGCACCTATTTTCAGATTTGATTTCCGACGTGCACCGGTGTCAGACACAACATAAAAGCGTGTCAAATGCACATACAGTATTGGGAGATTTTCAACACGCACTGGTGCCAGTCAAGACACAACATACAGAGACCTGAATGGGTGCCGTGGGCGCCGTGAGCCGTGACGCGTCATGAGATTGAAGACTGGCTATTTTTGGCTTGTGACGGAATATATATGAAGCATTAGGAGGAAAAAAGCGTGCACTGGTGTGTAACACTGAGTGACACTTCTTTATCCACAGATGTGGCACGGCCTAGCTAGCAACGCAAGTTAAATATGTCACTGCATTATGATCTGTCTCGCAAAGTCAATGTTGATACTATAGGGCTGGGCGTTTAGTCGAGACTATGTTATTGAAAGTAGAAAAGGTGCGCCTCAGAGCACAGGTCTCCACCAGGTCAGGAACGTTTGTGATGGTTGGACAAAATGTATAGCGGTAATACATGTGTTGTTTTGCAAAACAAAAGGCCTCCTGTTGGCGCTATAATGTTATTTTAGATGTCAATAAATATAAAATGGTAAATGGTAAATGGTGCATTTATATAGAGCCTTTATCCAAGGCGCTTTACATAGATTGTGCATCAATTCACCCATTCACACACACACACACACATTCATACACCGATGGCGGCGGAAACCATGCAAGGCACTAGCCAGCACATCAGGAGCAATTTGGGGTTCAGTGTCTTGCTCAAGGACACTTCGACACTAACTCTGGGGGAGCCCGGGTTCGAACAGGCAACCTTGCAGTTGCCATCCAGCCACTCTACCCCTGAGCCACCGCCACCAAATATGTATTTGGCTCCACAAATCCACAAAATCCATAGCCAAAAATAAATACAAATAAAGAGCATATGAAACAAAGACATCCAACTTCAACTTTTCTCCACAATTCACATCAAGGGACCCTCACTTATAAGGCTATATTTGGCTCCACAAATCCACAAAATCCACAGCAAAAAAATGAAAAATAAAAAGTATACTTTCTAAGCACCGCGGGCGCCATGTAAAAGTCACAGCCCCGTTCAAAGGCTGGACGGATGCAGCTGCCGCGTGAATAGTGATCCAATGTGTTACAGGTTAGCCATGGAGTCCCAGTTGTCACATGGGGCTCAATAAGGCTCACGCTGCCGAATACTAAGCAGAGTCACCTAGTCTCACCCTCTTGACTGCTCACTACAGCAGTGGTTCTCAACCTGATTTGGGGGTGGGGGGTCCCAGATGACAGTGAAGTCACAATTTAAGGACTTTTATAATACCGCTGTGACAGTGTGACCCCACCCTGTCACTGTCTGTTTGTTTGTTCATTTGCATGCCTTTCAGTAGCGTGCACTGTTTAGGTAGGGTATGGATAAACTACAAACTATAAGCAAGCAGCAAACAGATCACAACAGCACTCACCATATTTCTGATGCTCAACAATCAAACAGTTACAATGGGTCCTGTCACTTTAAATAGGGAGAGCACAGCTGAACACTAATCAGGCCAATTTGGGCCAAACCAACTCCTGTCTAGGGATAGGGAGGATTATTTGTCGCCGAGGGACATTACATTCTAAAAGGACTTTGGAAAAGGACTTTGGAAAACGAAAGACTTTGTGAAAGAGAAGAGCTACAAGCTCAAATGAACTGAAATGTATATAACTGTGTTTTGTGACAGTTTTGAGCAACTGTAACATGTTGTGGATCATGTTGACCCCTTTTTCATTTGGTCCTATGTTGTGGGAGGAGCCAGGGAGTATATAGCTCTGGTATATAGCTCTGGCATTGTCAGTCAGTCTACTGTCTGATGCTGGTCAAGGAAGTGTCTGTCTCTGAGGAGACGTTTGGTCGCCTTTGTTTTTTGTCACATAATCTGCACTTGGGGAAAATAAACATTGTAAAACTCTGCCCGCCTGAGACAGGGGTGTGACAACCGCAAAGGCTCAAAAAGTAAAAGTCCATTACTGCATCGAAAGTAATCAACAAACTATGCTATAAAAACTGGTCAAACATTGTCCGTAGTGTCAAATAATACGAGAAAGAGGCAACAATTGTGACAACAGGTGATGTACTCACTGTGAGCTTGTGGATAGATCTGCTATTTTCACAAATATATCTGTGGAAACGAGTTTCTTGACGGTAGTTAAGTATTGAAAAGGGCCTTTCTGTGTGGAGTTTGCATGTTCTCCCCGTGTCCCCCTAGGGTAGGTACCCTCACAAAAACATGCCGTAATCCTGGTCTCTAAACTACCTCCCCATGGCTAGCCGGGGCGCCTGATGGAGGGGTAAGGAACTGGTCGGAATAACGTGTTCCTTCCACACGCTACGTCCGGCCGGGGGAACTCTCCCCTGTCAGGTGAAAAGAAGCAGCTTGGACTCCTCATGCATAGAAGGAAGCATGAGGTCAGTCCGCTGCCCCCCCCCCCCAGGTTGGCAGAGGAAGTGTAGCGCCCAGGATTACATTAGATAATTGACACTGGGTGATAAATTGGGTTACAAAATTGTGGGATAAAACATTTAGAAAAAAAAGGAAAATTGGAAATACTCCAGTGAAGTAAAAAGAAAAAAAATACTAATCTAGTATGTAGTTACGAGTGTGAACTGCCTGCCTGTCATTTTGTTGTTGGTGGTGATGTAGCATTGGCTGCTATGATGTGCTGTTGTAGTGTCACACAGTGGAAAGGAATTTTCCCCCTGAAGAGCTAATAAAGTGTAAAGTCTGAAAAGACACCGTGTAACTCTTCTAATGAGGCAGGTTGAGGCATGATGCAACGCAATGAAAGATATAGCCGGAGAGACTTCAATGGCTACAGTTGTACCGGTGGCACCACTTTTATAAATTATATATGGATACTAGTGGGAGTTGTGTCACATATCACACATATCGCACGCACGCACGCACGCACGCACGCACGCACGCACGCACGCACGCACGCACGCACGCACGCACGCACACACACACACACACCTTTTTAGCCATTTTTCTCCACAGTTTCGTTGCTGTGCCAAATAATTCCTCCCATGCCTGTGTGTGTTGTGACTATAGGGGGGTGTAACGATACATTTAACAGCGATACGATACGTATCACGATACATGGTTGACGATACGATACATGGACGATATTGGTTCATTATGGCGATAAGATATGATACCATTCAATTATTTAAAATCGATACTGTGACTATTTAGCAAAGACTTGTGGATGAAGGAGTTTTTTTTAAGGGAAACCTATAATCTCTGGCAAATACATGGACATTATATTTGAACACATTGTAGACAAACCTGCACCTTGACGAAGAGAATACACACATTTATCGATAGACAAAGCAGAGCGACATGGAATGGAAAAGTAATTAAACCCCCTTTTATTTTATTCTTCTTAAAATTGGTAAATACAACGAATAGGAATAGACTATGTGACAACCAGGTATAGTCTGGTGACCACCGGAGAGACGGGTGACAGCCGGAATGTAGACGGCACCCGGGAGCAGTGTGGGTTGGCGCCCCAGCCTGCATCCTCCACGAGGAGGAAGGCCAAAAAACCTTTCGGTGAGGCCTTTAGGAGGGCCATCCGAGCCGCAAGCGGAGTCTGCAGTACCACCATTGCCCAGGGGGAGCCTGCAGAACCATTGCGGCTCAAGAATCCACCACTACTGAATGAACTGTCTGGTGCTGGGAGTCTGGTGCAACGCACAGGTCCTGGCGGTACTCCTGGTGAGAGCAGGAGTGGACCTGGTGAGACGTAGGAGGGGCCCGGACAGGAGTCAACCCACAGAGCCTAGTCCTTCCACGCGCCAGAATGGTACCTCCCAGTCCCGGCAGAGTATAGTTCCGAAGTAGTTCCAAAGAATTATTGTGTGGCCTTGGTCTTTCCCTAGTGGGTCTGATCGAGGGTAGCTACTGGGACGTAAGTCAGGACTTGATCACCCCGGCTGGGTCACCCGAGTGAGCGGTATATGATGTTCGCGAGAGTCCAGACCTGCAACCCCGATGACCTTGGGATACATCACTGAGCATACTGTACATCCCAGGTGCATCCATGCAATGTATTGATACAATTGCTTATTTGCATTGCAGAACGATTCGATGGTGATTATTTTGCATTTCAAAATGATACGATGTGATACAGAGTCAAAACGACGCGATATTTTGAGTTTTCATGTTGATATACTTCGATTCTTGAAATGAAAATAGATTTTTCGATGCAGTTACTATATTGTTACACCCCTAGTTGTGACTGCATCCTATACGTGCTCTCATGCCAGTGTGGCGCTCCCACCACGTGGCTCAAGTTAGCTAGAGACGGCGCCCCTCCGCCGTGGTGTAAAACTATACTTTATCGGCAAAAAAACTGGTCTGCGGTTGTTGGGGAAAATAGTGGCGGGAGCGGGATTCAAACCCAGGCAGTGGGATCCGTAGTCTTGTGATTAGACCTTTTTTTTTGTCATCAAAGTTTTTTAATGGTTTTACAATAAAGCATACAAAAATACAAAATACATGACTTACACAAAAGAAAGAGACAAGAAAAACAAACAAAAAAAACAAACAAAACAACTAGCAGTCAAAAAAGAAAAACCCCAAAGGACAACACCCCTCCACATTCTGTTGTTGACAATAGTGATTATATCCGTAATGTATTACCAATTACAAATTGTTAATGCAACCATCCTTTAATATACAAATAAAAGTAGTCCCATATTTCATGGAACTTCCCTTTGACATTGTTCCTCCTGGCAATTGAGTATTCGAAGGATGCAGTTTCCGTCATAAGTTGGGTCCAGTCTGTGATCTCTGGCGTAGCAGAGCTCTTCCAGTTTCTCAAAATCAACCTGGCTGCAGTAATAAGACCTGCAGTCACTAATGCATGTTGTGCCTCGGTGACCCCCTGTGGCAGCACTGTGCGATCTCCCAAGAGACATAACCTTGGGCATTTCCAGAATGGTATAATGCTAGCGAGTTGGCTGGGCTAATGGGTGTCAGGCCTGTACCTACTACCTCTTACCAGTATACTAGTAGGAGGGGGACGGGCCAATCAGAGGCAGACGGGGCGTTACCAAGTCTAGAAACGTCCGTAGTCTAGAATTAGGCGTGAGAGGCTGCTGCTGATAATGCCAAATGGAATGTTAGGCAAATTAATACACAATGATACAAACATATGCATTTGGCAGTCTATAAAACGTGACAATACAACAAGCTACTGTTTGTATATGCTACTGAGTGTACAGTACATTTGCATGACTGTAGGTGCGTGCGTGGGAGTGCTGTTGGTTGTTGACATAAATTAAAAACCTATTAACCCCCCTTGGGCAAGCTGCAACTGCCAATGCATTTTACTTACACCCACCACCCCCCCTCCTCCCCCGGACAAACTGCACGGCGGAATACTTATTGGAACGCCACTGGGTCGATATGCACTATGCATGCATACATAGTTACAGATGTCCTGCCATTGGCAATTCAGTAGATTGTCAGTGCATAGTACAGACACAGAACATGGTCAGTGAGAAAGGCAGAGTTGCCAAGGTGTTACTGTATATGTTAACCCATTCAGGCCTGACGTCGAAATTTAAAAAAAAAAGTTTTCTAAATCATGACAATTTTCGGAAAGATTTGAGGCACATTTTAACGATTTTTCAAAAATAGCAGACCTACAAGTTCATAGCGCGCCACTCGGTGGCGCGCTATGAGCTTGTAGATCTGCTATTTTTCAATAGCTAAATTATAACAATGTTTAAAACACCAAAAGGGGTTCCCGCCCCAAAATGGGTTAATGGTTAATGTGGTTAAACGCTAACGTGACATGGATGCGTTCCAGGTCTCAATGGATTAATTATATTCAAAATTGCAAAGCAGTAGAATTAGCAAGGCTAATCAGTTGAGAGAAAAAAAGCTGTCCTTCTCCCCCATAGAGATGCATGTTACATGACTGGATTTCTCCATATAAATAATTGATTATTTCAGTATGGGAAGAGCATCAAAAGGTCTTCTGAATCTAGTCAACCAGGCCTGCAGTAGGCTATGCACTGGACGGATTTGAATGACATACGAGGAAATGACAGAGGGAGAAACCAACTTTTAACGACCACCCGACAGGAGTTTTCAAGCTGCACTATACCGGTAAGACTACAATTAGTATTATTGCCATCACCTGTGTGTGTCAGTCGTGTAACCTTCTCGACGCTAAGCCGTGTATAATAATATACACGGCTTAGTGTCGAGAAAGTTACACGACTGACCCACCCAGCACTGCGCAAAAAACAAGGATTACGTTTTTTTTTGTTCAACAACACAGCCATGCAAAATAACATTGACAGCTATGAGGTGGCAAAGCTCGACCCGCATAGCAACAGTTGCTAAACTATTTGGATTGGCTTTTTGGGGTGGGATTTAGCCAAGGGCTAATAAGGTGTTCCGTGTTCGGGAGACGGAAGCCGGTAATTGTCACTGCACGGCGGGCGGAGGAGCCCTCCCGCTTTGGCAACACACACACACACACATGTGTCGGGAGGAATCAATCAATTGGCATAACGACAAAACTGGGGAGACTGCTCAGTGTTTTATCTTTTTTTTTTTTAATAAAGACATAAGACATTCTACTACACTTGTGGGGACATTTGGCCCTCACAAGTACAGTAACAGCAACACACACACACACACACACACACACACACACACACACACACACACACACACACACACACACACACACACACACACACACACACACACACACACACACACACACACACACACACACACACACACACACACACACACACACACACACAGGAGGACAGATGGTGTATTGTAAGTGGTAGATATGCTCCCTGTCCTCCTCGGGGATGGCCACAGTGGAGAAAGGTGTTAGGCATGTTAATGAGCCGCACGGGGAGAGGCCCTGCTGGGTTACTGGAGCAGCATTCTACACCACGCACGCACGCGCATGTACACGCACGCACGCACGCACGCACGCACACGCACAGTACTTGAGAGTCCATTACAATTTTTAGGTATGAAAATGTCTGCGGCTGAAAATAGCCAAAATAACACACACACACACACACACACACACACACACACACACACACACACACACACACACACCTGGCCACAGTAAAGAATAATGTCCCGTATTCAAGATGTGCTGATACAAGGCAAATATAGTTGAAAAGATCATGAAACCATCCATAATGGTGCGTGCGTGCGTGCGTGCGTGCGTGCGTGCGTGCGTGCGTGCCACTGTGTGTATGTATACTGTAGTGCATATGAATTATTCATGAGAAGTCATACAGTAGTGTTGTGTAAGCGGCCCTGCTGACAGTGTGTCATCATCGCTGTCGGGCAGCAACCCTGTATCTCCATATCATCCCTATGTTTTACACTTGCATAGTTTTTCTCTCTGTTTTTGTTGTAGTAATGCCTCACTCTGCCATAGCCTACTACAGTGTTGGCACCAAGGGCTCCATTTTCGTCACCGCTAAACCCCTTATCCCTAAACTTGTTTGCGTTTTTTACTATTTTGAAAAACTATTTTGAATAGTTCAACTAGCCAATCTACATTGACACGTTGTGAGCTTGTAGACTGGCCATATTAACTATTGAAAAATGTTTTGCAAAATAGTAAAAAAAGGCAAAGAAGTTAAGGGATAAGGGGTTTAGCGGTGACGAAAATGGAGCCCCAAGCCTCCAGTAAGGCTATCCAACATTGAAGCTGCCACTACCTAGTGGCGAAATGTGGAATTGCAGCACTTTCATGGAGGTGGACGGACGTTCATGACGGTTCAGCTCCGGCAGTCTTCCGGGTGCTTCAAAACACCACTGAGCAACTAACGCTCCGGTTCAGTCTCTATCCTTTTATTACTCTATGGTTGGCACACAAGTTCACAACACAAACTAGCAAAAACCGAAGGTCGCTTGTGCCTTAAATGTCTCATTGCATGCGTCTTTCTCTCATTGTGTTCCACCTGGGATAAATGGAACAAACATAGTATACTTTAAGTTCTTCTTATGTAGACGTCTCCCTTTTTAGTATCAACATAATTGCCAATTATTTGTGGGCGCCCTTGCAACACCCCTCGGCCCACGGATTTGGGAACCGGTGAATTAGGTGCAGGCGCAGATTGGACATCTGGAATAGTCCCCGAATCTCCCGGTGTGGCCTTGGCCTGCAGCGCGGTGACTCATTTGGCACAGAGCCACTTGTGATTAAAAATGCAACGGGGGAAGATAACTCGGAGAGATACAAAAATGAAAGGAAGTGGAGAGGTCAAGGAAAACTAAAAAGCAAAAAATGTCATCCATTTAACCCATTTTGGGCGGGAACCCCTTTGTGTTTTAAACATTGTTATAATTTAGCTATTGAAAAATAGCAGATCTACAAGCTCATAGCGCGCCACCGAGTGGCGCGCTACGAGCTTGTAGGTCTGCTATTTTTGAAAAATCGTGAAAATATTTATTTCAGAAAACTGGAGGATTTAGAAGATTTTTGTAAAATTTCGAGGTCAGGCCTAAATCGGTTAAAAAGAAAGAAAGAGATAAAATGCTAAGGAAACTGAACCTCCCTAAAGCTGTGGGTGCTTTAATAAACTTGAAAAACCGCCACCACGCAACTAAGTACAAGATAACCTTTCAGCTAGCCTGCTTTGACGTTGAGCAAGCATTCCAAACGCATCTTCAAAAGTTGGACCAAAAAACACAGAGAGCAGAAAATAGACCTCGTATGAATGGTGAGTGTCATAAAGTTGACCTTTAAAGGCTAAGCTTGAGTCCTCAGACCTGTACACCTGCAGTACTTGAGTCCACAGGTAATGCATACAATACAAGGCTTAGCAGAACAGTTTGCTGGAATGATGACAAAATCATCGCTGTGAGCTGTTAACCTTGCATGAACAAAATGGTTACGTTTCAGGAAATGGGAGTCATTGAATCCATTGGATTCATTTCAATGTAGTTATTATTTAGTATAATATATGTTTCTATAGTTAATGCTTTCATTGGTTCAATATTCATGATAAAACCCAAAGACACATACTTAACACCATGGAGGCCCGGGGCGGAGATCTCCGTCAAGTTCAAGGTCATGGTCAAGTGCCCAAGCCGGAGATTGATAAATAGGACGGAGATTAATGATATCAAAACCGATCGCATCGCTCTAGAGCCTAGGAGCGCTCCTTCACGTCATCGAAAATGTTCCCTGCCTGTTTAGCTGACGAAAACGAAAATCTTAAAACGATCATAACTCCCGATCTAAATCATCCCGTCTAATTCTGAAAAAAAGGTCCTGTGTTAGACGGCGCTCAGCGGTCCAGTCGCTAGTCGCGATAGATTTATTATTACCTCCCGTTGTTGTCGGTCGACTCTAGAGTGGTGTGGCTATTGTTAGCTGCTACACACACATGCACACCAACTTCCGGTGCGCCGGTAAAAGTGGTCCGGGCGCTATAAATGATGGGCACATGGATTAAATGGATTAAATAGGTCCGGGCAAGCAAGGTGTTAATCACTTTCTTAGAAAGAAATAGCAGATCTACAAGCTTGTAAAATCTTCCGCTCCTCTGGCTTTGCTGCATCTGGCCCTGCGCACGCACGCATGAGCACACGCACGCACACACACGCACACGCACAGATGGAATGACATTCTTTCATAAATGCATGGTCGGTAAACAGAGGGGGAGGAAAAGCATCTGCTGAAGAATGTGCCATCAGCGTTTGTCCTTCGCCAGGTGAGGGTAAACGGAATACTTTGTGCTACTAAAGTGCGGCGACACATTTGAGCCCCGCGACGAACTTAAATCTAAATGACATGCCTGAATCTGAATGGCATGCTGACTGATTGCTGAATGTAAAAATTAAATGGTGTTTTTATTACACAAAGGACCGGGTCGAAGGCCAAACACAAGTGGCCCAGTGCAATTAGTGTGAACCGGAGCCGCACTATTCACCAGACTTTGTGACTCAAAAATGCCTTTTCAGGAGAGAGCAAACACTACGTGCACATGAACTCGCATCCGCGTGGGTGGGTGCGCGTGCGTGCGTACGTGTGTGCGTGGGTGGGTGTTTAGATCTTGAAATTGGGAGGGGGGGGGACATTCTTTGAAGTACAAAAGCAAGAGTGGCACAAAGAAGTAAAGTGACTTTATTGCAGACGTGCTTTCGTTCCCCACACAGTGTGCAGAGCAGACAGATCGACACACACACACACACACACACACGCACACACACACACCACAGACTTGCCAAGGCTATCGATTGAAAGTGTGACTGTTCTCAGCCAACCACCCACTCAGGCATGTAGAGTTACATTAATCAAACCCATAGCTCTCTCTCTCTCTCTCTCTCTCTCTCTCTCTCTCTCTCTCTCTCTCTCTCTCTCTCTCTCTCTCTCTCTCTCGTGTGCAGGGCCCCTGTGGGGACAACCTTCCAATATGAACCGGTAATGTCCTACACATATCTGCCTCCTCCTGTCTCCTACAGTACCTTACACTGTACTTCCTCAGTGAGCCCCACACACACAACAGTTGAAACAGCAGCAAGGTTTGAAATAATGATTTGAAGTCAAATCCCCCTTCTCTCCTGCAGGTATCACATGTAACATGTCACACTGCCCGTCATTCAGCACACCAATTCAGGCTCCAAGTATCTTTACTCTAATTCAGCACACCAATTCAGGCTCCAAGTATCTTTACTCTAATTCAGCACACCAATTCAGGCTCCCAAGTATCTTTACTCTAATTCAGCACACCAATTCAGGCTCCCAAGTATCTTTACTCTAATTCAGCACACCAATTCAGGCTCCCAAGTATCTTTACTCTAATTCAGCACACCAATTCAGGCTCCCAAGTATCTTTACTCTAATTCAGCACACCAATTCAGGCTCCCAAGTATCTTTACTCTAATTCGGCACACCAATTCAGGCTCCCAAGTATCTTTACTCTAATTCGGCACACGAATTCAGGCTCCCAAGTATCTTTACTCTAATTCGGCACCGCATTAAAGTAAAGATACTTGGGAGCCTGAATTGGTGTGCCGATTTTTTTCTTTTCTTTTCTTAGGTATTGATGTGCGTGTCCTTTTTGACTTGACTGACCTTTGTTCAGTCTCCTAGAGCTACACTGCCCATCATTACCTTAACCCATTCTGACCTGAGATCAGATTCTAAAAAATGTCTTCTACATCCTGACAGTTTTCTGAAAAAAGCTATGTTTCTATGTCAGTGGTTCTTAGTTTTTTTCAGAAATAGCAGACCTACAAGCTCGTAGCGCGCCACTCGGTGGCGCGCTATGAGCTTGTAGATCTGCTATTTTTGAGTGGTGTAAACCACTCCAACAACTGGCTTTGTACCTGTGTACCCGTGTTCGTACCAAAAAAATGAGCATGGTTACTATGGTCACTGACATTACGTCAGACCACAGCTGATCAGGCTATATAAGACCTTGCACCACTCAGTTCACACGGGTGTGATTTTTCAATAGCTAAAGCATAACATGAAATGGGTTCCCGCCCAAAACGGGTTAAGAGCACGGTCGCTATACCTTCGAGTGCTTCCCATTGAGTAATTGCCTTTGGTTTTAATGACTTTTCCAATTACGCCTACTTGGCTTCAGCGCTCCCCCTCCCTCTCTCCCTCTTCACCCTATAATCTCAAACATTTGTCCTCCATTAGGCTATTCCCCTTCCACACCCATCAATCATTGACTTGACTTGTTCTATTCTTTTTGTTCGGCTGTACAACAAAGCCCCTGTACAAAGCACAGCCACAGAGAGACAAATGGAGGCCAGAGGTGCCAGACAGAGAGGAAGAGATAAGAGGGTCACACAGGGTGTGTTAAGGCAGGGGTTCTCAACGTTTTTGGCCGGGGACCCCCGGAAATGCTTTGGCAACGTCTCGGGACCCCCGCCCCGCCCCCTCCCGACCCCCAATATAAATTGACTGCTACAATAACCTTAAACCATTTTGGGCGGGAACCCCTTTTGGTGTTTTAAGCATTGTTATAATTTAGCTATTGAAAAATAGCAGATCTACAAGCTCATAGCGTGCCACCGAGTGGCGCGCTACGAGCTTGTAGGTCTGCTATTTTTGAAAAATCGTGAAAATAAAATTTAAAAATAATTATTTATTTTTTTTTGAAAATAATTTGGGGACCCCCTAAAATAATTTGGCGACCCCCCGAGGGGTCGCGACCCATGGGTTGAGAACCCCTGTGTTAAGGGGCTATACCGAAAACGAACACCGTGGCAACGTGAATGTACCGTAGTCCTTATTCGGGAGATTCAGCTTGAGCTTCACGCATAGCTGATGGCTGCAAAGGTGGTATTAACCCATTTAGACCTGAGATCAGATTCTAAAAAATGTCGTTTTTCATTTTTTCAAAAATAGCAGACCTACAAGCTCGTAGCGCGCCACTCGGTGGCGCGCTATGAGCTTGTAGGTCTGCTATTTTTCAATAGCTAAAGCATAACATAATGCTAACACCAAAATGGGTTAAGGAGCACACTGTAGCTTTACTCTTACGACATGGCTTTGTGGAAAATGAGATTGTCATGCGACAGAGGCAGTGGAAGCAGCTTTACCAAGTCAATAGCAGACATTCAAGTGGAATATTCAGACTCAAGTATATGCATTTTACACAAATAGTGTACACGTGTACAGAAAACAATATGGGGACACACCGATAACCAACACCCACTGTTTAACATGGGGGACGCAGGTTCTCTGTAGAATCACAGGAGCAGTCGCACCGCCAAACTGAATGCAATACACTGACACCACGGCGCGTAATCAGCGCCTCAAACTGTGACTCCGCCCACCCCCGGGGGGAAGTTGTGATTTGCTCTTGTTTACTGCAATGCAATTTGCGGCATTTTAAAAACAATATTGAGCAGAGTAGCGATTATCAAACGTATTTGCAATGCCATACGTTGAAAGATCTGTTGCCCGTGGACAAGGCACGCTACCTCCGCAAGTTAGATAGCATCGGCATAGATGTTTGTCTGTATGTGATTAAGGATTGGACCAAGTTGCATTGGCAGCCATAGAAAATTCTTACCCCAGGCTAAAACCAGATGTGACGTTTTTGGGCGTTCCTGTCTAGCGTGGTGTCAGTGTATGTCATTGCAATAAATGGTAAATGATCTTAAGTGTCCAACCAAACTGACAGATTCTGGTCTGGATCTAGCATATTACTACATGGTTGTCAAAGGAAAAAAACATCTACCTATTGAACAAAGGCTCAGGAGTTAAGAGTCTCACTCCTGTAACACCTCAACACATAGCTGGGCTGCATGGGACGGGAATCGAACGTGTAACCTTCTGGTTCTCTCTGCCCATTCTGCTATGACCGCCCCCTATAGCAGAATCACACAAAATCCGGTGGTTTGAGAGATACATTACCCCTCCCACCACCGCGCATGCACGCACGCACGCACGCACGCACGCACGCACGCACGCATGCATGCATATATGCACAGAGAAGGCCTACCTGCTCTTTGACAGAGGCGAGGATGGCGGAGGCCGTCTCCGTCTCAGATCCGGCTCCGTTGGAGGCTGGCATCGCGGGGGGCACCGTGGCACCCTTCTCCTGCTCCGCAGGCTGCTCTGGCACCGGCATCGCTCCTGCACATACAACAAATATCAATGTCACCTTCGGCTTATTAAGTCTCGCGTAGCCAGACAACTATTCCACAATCTCCGAATACTCTATAGAGTCTGGAACTACTCCCGAAATCCGAGCAAGGAAGCTGGCATTTCCGTTCACGTAAATATATTTAAAGAAATCTTTATTTTTTTTTTCCATTCCTGCTAAGCGGTATAAGCTATATATGCTTGATATGATTTATATTTATATTAGGCTAAATGTGCGCAACTGTAAAGATGGGGAGGAGGCTCCACTTCCACTGTATTGCTTATACTCGTGAGTCATGATAGAGCTTCCGTTGCTCCAGACTGTATGATGGAAGCATTTGAAAATTGCGAGAGGCAACAGTCTGGCGAACGTACAATCTGGGAGTTGTCACGACTCGAGTTGGCTTTGTCCGCGGCGTAACCGTCTTTAAATAAATACTTTTTGAAATGTCTATGGGAAAAATGCATTGGGATTCATTTCCTGGGCCATGGTAGGGGGCGGGACTGCGACGCTCTATAGGTGGACAGAATAGACACACCAAACACAGACGTCAATGCAAATATGTTGTTGTTGTTGTTCTCGCAAGATTTTTCGTTCAATTATCTGTCTTTGTCAAACTGTCTTTATAGGGCAGAGGTCCCTGGCAGCAGTCATCATCATCATCATCATCATCATGATGATAAAAGGCACCGCTCACTTCACACAAGTGTTATTTCATACTACATTATCTCTCCAGGTTAACATAATCACATAAAAACGTGGGCTACAAAAAAAACATAAACATATCAGTGCTTTATTGTCATTGTCGTAAAATGGACCCTTCTACCATAAATTCCGAGTGTGTCATTCATAATTGTCATTCAAAATTCTACTTAATCTATTTAAATCCTCTATTCTCAGAAAAATAAAAATAAACACCCGTGTGAAGGGAGGGGCGCTCTTGTCATCGTACAAATACGAGTCATATTTGGCCACATTTTGACATAATTTCTCCTTTCATTGTCAATGGCCAAATATTGAGACGTGTGGGGACAAAAGCTGTATATAGGAGGCGGGGCTAGCACCCCTCAAAAATCACACTCGTGTTAAGTGAGCGGTGCTCTTATCATCATACATCATCATACATCACATTCCGTGCTCAGCCAATCAGCTGAGCACATTCCGCGCTCAAACGGACAGACACACATACACACAAAGCCATGCATAGGAGTGGATAGTGCCGCATTTCTTGGGCTGCTTTTTACTGTCAACACCAAAGCTCTTAAAGGGGCATACCACTCATTTTCAACATTTTACCATGTCATTAACATACCTTAGAGCTTTTGTGTGGAAATAATAGAAAGGTCCCCCCATTATGTGTGTCCTAGTATGAAAAGTATGAAAATAATCATTAACATGGTGAAACACATCTTGATGACATCATCAAGATGTGTTTCACCATGTTAATGATTTTTTTCAGACCTCCAGTTCTAAGAAACATAGAATGGGGGGACTTTTTTATTATTTCAGCTCTAAGGTATATTAATGACATAGTCAAATGTTGAAAATGAGTGGAATGCCCCTTTAACCAAAAATACAAGCTCGCAGAGCAACGTGTTGGCTTTTTCTAATATGGATGATATTAATATTTTATATTGCACGCGTCGTGCATTATGTTTTCATGTTGAGTACTGTACATTCCTCCATCTGTCCAAGTTACTTCTACAAATAGCACTAGTCAAAGATGTACACGTCCGGAAAACCGGCACTTTGACGGCACTGCCCACCAGCTGCTCATAGCCCCGGAACATATGAAAGGAACCGTCGGAAATTGCCGGAAGCTTGCGAGCTTGTAGTCTGGAACTCACCTATGCTTTTTATGGCATAGGCAGCTCCCGGCAGGATCCGCCGGGAGAAACTATGCGCAGCTGCGCGACATGAGACTAATTACTTAGAGCGACAGAGAGAGAGAGGAGTGTGTGTGTGTACATGTGTGCGTGTGTGTGTCAATTTAACAAAGGTGCAGACGATCAGAAATCAGCAGAGAGTGAGCGATGTTTGCGCTACTCTATGCCGAATTGAAGTGGACTCGGACCCAGACTTTTTTTTCTCCCTGGAAATAAAAACGTCTGGGTTTCCGAGGCTAGCGAGCTTGTGACCAGCTGGCTCAACTTGTAACGCATGTCTGACTGTATACCTATGCCTAGACTAGTACCTACCCTACCCCAACCCCTAACCTAACCTCACAGGGAACACATGTCTGACTGTATACCTATACCTAGACTAGTACCTACCCTACCGCAACCCCTAACCTAACCTCACAGGGAAGCCAAGGGAGTCCATATTTGGGCAATGTTTTGCAGTGCCTGTATATATATAATGAACGCTTCTTCATGTTTACAGACGGGATCAGAAGACACACATAGTCGTGATACAGAATACAATTTGTAGTTTATATTTCATTGTTTAGACGTTTTGCAAGTGATGGAACACTCTATAGGTGTGGGGGTTGGGGGTCCTCCCCCTGTTATCAACGAAGTCCGTTGTAATAACTGTTCCGAAAAGCAAATGAAGCAACATTCTTTGGGCGTGAATAGTGGGAGTGCATGCAAGAAGAATGACTCTATAGCCACTGATGAAGTCCGTTGTAGAGGTTGTTGTGAAAAGCAAATGAAGGAAAGTTCTTTAGGCATGAACAATGTGAGTGCATACAGGAAAAACGACTCTTTCGCCAATGATGAAGTCCGTCGTATTGACTATGACAAAATAATGATGGAACATTCTTCAGGATTGAACAATGGCAGTGCACACAGGAAAATTGACTTTACCAGTGAACCGGCGGTCCGTTACATGGACTATGAAAAACAAACGGCGGAACATTCTTTTGCCGTGGACTTTGGGAGTGCTTACAGGAAAAACTACTCCTTTACAAATAACGAAGTCCATCGTATAGACTCGGAAAACCAGCGGCTGCTAAATATCCTGTCGACCATGTCTCCCAGGCCACTTCGAGCGAGCCGGATCATGAAAAAACTTGACAACGACATATACAGACGGTACCAGGAGGAGGTGCTGTTGAGGAAGCCAGTACCCCAATATGAGGACACCCCATCAGTTGCCCAGAGCCCCGCAGAGATTGCGCCGGAGCCTCCTAGCGAACCGCCGCAGGAAACAGAGGAGCCGGAGGCGCCACCTGTGGAGCCGGAGGTCCCGGAAGAACAGGAAACGCAAGAGGTGCCTGCGGAGCCCGAGAAGGCCAAAACGAAACTAGAGGACGACGAGGATATGTACGAGGATGAAAATGCCCCTCCCCCCGTGTTCTGGGATGAGGAGAAAGCAAAGCTGTTATTAGAATTGACTGGAAAGCTGCAGGAGTGGGACGAGGAGAAAACCATGATGAAAGAGCAGCTGCTCACTCAAGAAGCCGTCTTCGATGACAAGAGATCGGAGATGAAGGAAAAGATGTCCGACATGAAGCAATCTATCGAAGAGGAGAGAGAACAAATGGAAGATGACCTGTCCGACGTGAAGCAGGCCCAGAAGGACGAGATAGCAGAAATGCGGGCAAAATTTAAAGAGCAACTGGCTAAGGCAAAGGAGGAATTGGTTCAGGAGCTATACATCGCAGAGGAAAAGATGAAGATCTTGGAGAAAGACTCGGAAAAACTCAAAAGGCTCAGAAAGAAATTGGCTAAGAAGGAAGAAGAGTCAGAGGCCCAAACAAAGTTTCTGGCAGAGAATGAGGACACAAGCATCACTCTCAGTAAAGAGAACGCCACCCTCAGAGAGACCGTGGCCGAGAAGGAGGAAGAGCTGATCGCTTATGAAGCGAGCGTGGCTGAGGCAGAGACACTGTGCAGGGCCCTCAAGGCGGAGGTCGACGTCCTCAAACAGACTCTGTCCGAGAAGGAGGAAGACAACGCAGACTTCCAAGAGACTCTGTCGAAGAATCAAGAGGAGATCAGCGCCCTGCAAGAGCGTCTTTCTGAAGGGGACGCAACGGTTCTTTCGCTCAAAGTGACCTTTACAGAGAAGGAGGGAGAGCTCAAAACCGCCACGGACATTTTGGAACAGAAACACAAAATCTGGGATCAGCACAGAGAGGAGTGGAAAATTAAGGAAAATGGGATGAAGGCTGAGAACCGGACGTTGATGGAGGAGAGCTACGAGAAGGAAAAGAAAATGCAGGAAGAACATGACCAAACCAAGGAGCATCTAAGAAAAAGTAAGAAGTTTAGTGCAGATGTTCAAAAAAGGTATTCGGAACTCACAACACACCTGTCACTCATCAAGGGAATTCACAATGCCCAGGCAATAGTCAGGAAACGACAGGATGACGAAATGGGTGACATATGCTTAAAAGAAGACGAAAAACCGAAAGAAGAAGAGGTATGTGTAGATGATTGCCCGTGTTGTCAACCTGTCCACAATGTACCCCATGATCAGGAGCCGTCTAACGAGGAAGTGTCTGGAACTGAAGTGTCCGGAAGTGAAGTGCCCGGAAGTGAAGTGCCCGGAAGTGAAGTGCCCGGAAGTGAAGTGTCCGGAAGTGAAGTGCCCGGAAGTGAAGTGCCCGGACGTGAAGTGCCTGGAAGTGAAGTGTCCGGAAGTGAAGTGCCCGGAAGTGAAGTGCCCGGAAGTGGGAAAAAAAAAAAAAAAAAAAGAAGTGAAGTTTCTGGAAATTAAGTTTGACGATAGATGGTGCAAGCGTTTGTGGCACCCCCTATGGGCAGAGGTGAAATTGTGTCGGAAATTGCCGGAAAGGCTGCGAGCTTGTGACCAGCTGGCTCAACTTGTAACACATGTCTGACTGTATACCTATACCTAGACTAGTACCTACCCTACCCCAACCCCTAACCTAACCTCACAGGGAAGCCAAGGTAGTCCATATTTGGGCAATGTTTTGCAGTGCCTGTATATATAATGACGTCGACCAGGTCCGGAAGTGAAGTGTCCGGAAGTGAAGTGTCCGGAAATTAAGTTTGACGATAGATGGTGCAAGCGTCTGTGGCACGCCCTATGGACAGAGGTGAAAGTGGTTTTGGAGGCATGCTGTATGGAGGCCCCTCAACATCTGACTCCAATTTGGATATGTTTGGATCTCGCGTGCATGATACAGTATATATCGTTGCTGTATCGTTGCAGACATTTCCTAGTATAACTATCAGTGACAACCTGTTTATTTCATAAGATATGCTTTTTGAACAATACTTGTACAAAGACATAATGGGAAGTATTATGCGTGTCTTAAGTACCAGGTCTTATTACTTAACTTAAGACCTGGAGGCGTGATCAATGCCATTTGGCCACTCAGAATAGCCAAATGGCATTGACCAGGCCTCCAGGCCTTAAGTTAAGTAATGACTTTAGTTTATTTTAAAGTATTTGTTAATTATTAATAAAAGATTAACTTTATTTATCAGTAGGCTAGCCTAAATAGAAATACACTTGTGTCATCATCAAACACGTTTTTATTAATTCATCTATTTATCTGTGTACAATGACAATCTCTCTCTGACGCACACGCACACACACTGTATTTTTAGTTTTAACTGTATTTTGTGTATTGCCTTCACTCGTGGAATGCTCCATAATTATTTCCATAAAAACGTTTTTTAAAAGTAAATTGGACGTGTTCTACCCGGCATGTTAGACACTAGACAGATATTTTTGGTGGATCCAAATAGCATAATAGTTTCTCTCTCTCTCTCTCCCTCTCTCCCTCTCTCCCTCTCTCCCTCTCTCCCTCTCTCTCTCTCCTCTCCTCTCCTCTCCTCTCCTCTCCTCTCCTCTCCTCTCCTCTCCTCTCCTCTCCTCTCCTCTCTCCCCTCTCTCTCTCTCTCTCTCTCTCTATCTCTCTCTCGACATTTTAAGTGTGATTCATACCAGGCTCATGGAAACACATTTTATTTCTGTACAGTAATATGCTGCTAGAAAAGCTACGTCAATGTATTGCTTCCTGGTGTCGGTTCCAACCAACCCCCCCCCCCCCACCGCCAGTGCCAAAAAGGCATAAGCGAGGGGGGTGGGGAAAAGAAACCCCCGAGCAAGGTGAGACAGCATTTACAACCGAGTGCCACAAAATGATGACACAGCACTGCATGACCAGAGCAGACAGATGAAAGTCCCGCTCCGATTTGGTATACTAGTTTTTGTACCTCTGGCACAGAAAAGACATAAAAGACATGATCATTTTATGGGATATCGGGATATCTATCTTATGGCATATAGTTTATACCACAGGTTTGTATTTTTAGCACATATACAGTATAAAAACAATCTTCTGCAGTTATCTGGAGTGCCAATTTCTTCTTAGTGTTTTCAGTATTGGCCGGTATAAAAACCAGAGATCGATCTAAAGAGACTTCAAGTTTACGGCCTTTCTTAAAAGTAAGTCGTGCCTCAGGTGGTTTTAAGGTTCCACAAAATGGTTGCTTAGATTGGATCATCCATGCATGCGCTTAACACTTTAATTGCCCGGAACTATTTAATCCATTACATTCATGCGCCCAGTCGATTTATAAACACGGACGCCTTTTCCGGACGGACCGGCCGGAAGTTCATGATGTTGTGTAGCAGCTAACAATAGCCACAGCACTATAGAGTCGATCGACAACAACGGGAGACAAGAATAAATCTATCGAGACTAGCGACTGGACTAGCACCGTCTAACACAGGATCTTTTTTCAGAAAAAGACGGGATGATTTAGATCGCGATTTATGAACGTTTTTAGATTTTCGTTTTCATCAGCTAAACAGAGGAGGGATTTTTTCGATGACGGCTCACTCTTGCGCGTCACCGAGGAGAGCCCAGCAGACGCGCCTGGGCTATACAGCCATGCGATCTGTTCTCGTATCAATAAACTTCGTCTTTTAGACAATACTTCGTCCTGAGCGTCGGGCGTTACTAATAGAAAGGACAAAGAACTTCGTCCTGGGCGATGGGAGTGTTAACTTGAAAGAATCAAAGTCAAGTCTTGTATTTCTTTAAAAAGAAAGAAAGTGATTCATTTATTTGATGCCTTATTACTTTGATGCCAGGGTTTGAAGGTGTTATCGTTGGGGAGGTGTTATGCCACAGGAGTGAACGGGGAGAGTGATTGATGTCTTTCCAAACTTTACGGCTATTAAATATGATGGGATTGCAATTTGCTATAGTGATGCGTTTAACTGCTGACGAGTCAAAATAAAGAATGTATTTTATTTCATAAGGTGGGCACGCTGTCAGCTTGTAGATCTAGTATATTTGAAAAATCGTGAAATGTGCCTCAAATCTTTGAACATGTATTCTTTCAGAGCGAACCTTTTTAACTCAAATGCATTGCTTCTGGGTGTGTCCCTGGAACTACATATTTTCAGATGGGAGTCTGCAGCCAAATACAGATAATTCTGGGGGTCCTTGACGTGAACAATGTTGAGCACCACTGACATAGAAACATAGGTATTTTTGAGTGGTGCAAACCACTCCAACAACCAGCTTTGTCTGTATGTTTGTGTACCTGTGTACGTGTCCGTGCACAGGTGAGCATGGTTACTATGGTCACTGACATTACGTCAGACCACAGCTGATCAGGCTATATAAGACCTTGCACCACTCAGTTCACACGGGTGTGATTTTTTTAGATAACTGTAACTTTTTTTCGGCCTCAGGTCTAAAGTGGTTAAAATGACCACTGGCATACAGGAGATAAGCTTATAGATGCAATGCTATCAAGCACTACTACAGTGAATGCAGCGCTGGAATGTGTAACCATTTTGAGGTATACTTTGACTTTACCTGACTATTTGCACCATACACTTATTATTTGACAGATTACCAGTTACTTTTCAGATTTGGATTATAATACAAAACATACATTAAGCACTTTATATTTTTATATTGTGGTATTGCTACTTTTTACTTAAATATGGAGTGCCGTGATTTTTTCCACCCTAAAACATGATCACCAGGTATTATTTATAATGAGTGTACAGTATTTGTTAAAATGTTGTTTTTATGTGGACACACCCACCAGTTCATTAAGTATGCCTGGTTTGCCTGGTGGGTGGTGATGGGTGGTCTGGTGATCCACCTGAACTGAAGCCGCCCCCACAGCTGTTTGTCGTATGATAAAGGGGGAGGGGTTAAGGGAGGGGATGATATTGTGATGTCACTATATCACTGTTTTTTTTAATTGGCACGTTTGACTGTCAAGGTTTCAGCCTCCAGGAAGTAACCCTGAATACAAAGGGAAAACATCATTGCACATAACCACGCCAAGGGGTCTAATGACGTACTGTCACCTCATAAACACGTGAAAAACAGGAAAAAATACTAAAATCACAGCACTCCAGCTTTAACCCATTCTGGGCGGGAACCCATTTTGGTGTTTTAACTAAGCATTATGTTATACAGCAGCGGTGGCCGAACGGATAGCGGCGCGGTCTAGATACCGGAAGGTTCCCAGTTCAAATCAGCCGTCCGACATGTTAAAATTACCACCGCTGAAATGCCCTTGAACAAGGCATCAACCACTACGATGAAATGTGTTCTATGAGCAGGGCCTGGCTGGAAACAAGTTCTTGAGCTTAGCCCAGATACCCTGGGTAAATATAGATTTCATTTCATACTTTAGCAGATCTGCTATTTTTGAAAAATCGTGAAAATGCTTTTGTGGAAATCTTTGAAAATATATTCTTTCAGAAAACATTTGTTTTATTTCTATGTCAGGTCTAAATGGGTTAAGTAAAAAATCGGAGTACTTCTTCCATACCGAGTGAACATGGTAAAAGAATCAATAGTTGTTGTTTTTCGTCCTCCAACTGAGCACAAGGATGGTGTACTGAAGATGCGTCTTTAGGCGTGCATCAAAGGGCTGTCTTCTTTCATGTACTGGTGGTGTGTACGGTCGGTGCATCGGTTATTGCGGGTGGAATGCCTTCTGTGCACACACACACACACACACACACACTCCGCAATCTGCACTCTGCACTCTGCTTCACAACTTGTCTTGCAAGCGTCACAAAGACAGCGATGCTCGTACTGTATGTCGTGGTTGAAATGGAAGGAACAAAGGAACCGGTCTGCCCAAGTCAAAAAGGTCCTGTGTGTGTGCCGGTCTTGTGTGCACGGGTGGACGTTCGCAGAAAACTAATTCCGAGGGGCTAGGGGTGCTAGCCCCTCCAATATTCAGCTATTAGTGTAGATTTGGGGATCAAGGTAGAAGCGTTCACGTCGCGATCCCTGTCAAGCAACACTTGTTAACACTTGCTATTACTTGCGAATTCTACCAAACACTTTGAAGCCGAGCCGAAAGACAAGCCGGTCCAAAAGCTCAATGAATGACAGTAGCCCATCAGTCCGTCAGTTCCGTCCTACACAAACATTAAATTCCCATTGACAATGAATGAATGAGAATTGTACATCATAGTGTATGAGCGAATCGGCATAGTGTCTATTTTTGAGGGGCGCTAGCCAGGCACTCCTATATACAGGTTTAATGTTTGTTTTTAGTTCAATGTTTGTTTTAAAAACGCGATTGACAATGAAGGGAAAATTTACGTCATCTTGTCCCTAACACAAACATTAAATGCCATTAACATTTTTTTTGTGTTGGCACCGTTTGTTTTACATCACCATTACATCACCTAATCAACATCAGTTAGACTTTAATATATTAGCGCCCCTCACTTCACACGGGTGAGATTTCTTAGATTAGATTCCCATTGACAATGAATGGATCATTTTATACGTCAAAGTGTCTGAGCAATTAGGCCTAGTGTGTATTTTAAGGCATGATGATGTACGATGATAAGAGCGCCCCTCACTTCACACGGTTGTGATTTTTTTCATTTTTATACCAACCCTGAAACTTCCTCTGCCTCCGTTATTGTCACTCGCTGTTGGTTGGAAAGCTCTGTATGGCCAAAACCAAAACCCTTACTTTTCGGACGGTTTCGGACAAGTTTCCCTTACACGTGTTTGTTGTTCCACAAATAGCAGATCTACAAGCTTACCTTTCCCACGACACTCATGTACTACGAAGTATGGCACTTAACAAAAATCACACCCATGTGAATGTGAAGTGACATAAAATATTATAGACACTATGCCTATTTGCTCAGACACTATGACGTAAAATTCTCCATTCATTGTTATTGTGAATTTAATGTTTGTGCACGACAAAAATAGACACTAAGACGGAAATCTATACACTAATAGCTGAATATAGGAGGGGCTGGAGCCCCTCAAAAAAAGAGAACATATTAAAGTTACAACATTCATATACAAGGTTTCTGCCTGACAGCGACTATGCAAGCTCATCAGAATGAGAGAGAGAGAGAGAGAGAGAGAGAGAGAGAGAGAGAGAGAGAGAGGGGCAGAGAAAGAGAGAGAAATCGGTCTCATTTTTGAGGGACAGACCAACAGCCACCACAGGGACTGGATTTTGTCAATACAGCAGCCCTGTCTTCAGTTCGAGGCTAAATAATGAACTGATGAAAGAGACTGGGATTACATAATGGAGTCTGTTTCTTTACCACTGGCTGTCTGAGCCTCGCATCCCCTGACATTTCCAGCTTCATGTCTATAGATGATATGAAAGCCAATATATGCTGTGCTGGCCTTGGTTTCCGCACGCACACACGCACACGCACACGCACACACACACACACACGCACACGCACACGCACACGCACACGCACACGCACACGCACACAGGTATATGTGTTTTGTACAGTCAATATTATTAACTTACTCTACTTGCATGAACTCTCACTCAACTTCGGACTTCCTTTAGTCACTATATTTGACTCGCTTTCTGCTTTTAAGCTCTTGTCAGACAGGTTAATTATGAGGACCAAATCCTTCAATCTGGCAGAACCCGGTGCAATTTGACACTGCAGGCAGACACTGCTGAGCATCCGATCTTCACGTAAAAAGGTCAGTAAATGGTAAATGGTGCATTTATATAGCGCCTTTATCCAATGGCGCTTTACATAGATTGTGCAATATATTCACCCATTCACACACACATTCATACACCGATTGCAGCGGGAAGCCATGCAAGGTACCAACCAGCACATCGGGAGCAATGTTGGGGTTCAGTGTCTTGCCCAAGGACACTTCGACATGTAGACAGGAGGAGCCGGGATTCGAACCGCCGACCCATGGATCATTGGACGACCTGCTCTACCTCCTGAGCCACAGTCACCCCAATACAAATCAAACTAGAAAAAGTGCCCTTCTGGGCACAGGTCTCCACCAGGAGGATAGGAGTGTGTGTGATGTTTGGCAAAATGTTTAGGAGTAATATAAACATGTTTTTTTGTTTGTTTGTTTCTTTCTTCTACAATTTTCTTCATTTTGTTGAGGAAATGCAGAGCCAGATTACTCATAGCATCTCTGAGGATAGAATTCTGGATGAGAAGGACATGTGCAGCATTTTGTACAAAACGGGCTACTCCTGAGAACTTTGGAAGGCAATCTTAGCTAATCAGTGTAGAATCTGAGAAATCCAACAGGCTCGTCTTGATCACATGACTACAGAGATCATGTGTACCGATTTGCGTGAGATTTGGATGAAATCTGTGCGACTAACATAAACAATGTGTTTTGCAGAAATCGGCCTCATGGTGGCGCTATAACCGGCAGATGTGGAGGGATGCAGGGAAAATGTTTTTCCATGGCCTCTAGGGAGTGCACAATGCACATACATAAGTTGTCGATGCAGTTATAGGTAAAAACAGGAATTGGCCTGTTATAGCGCCACCATGAGGCTGATTTGGGAAAACAAATGTGGCATGTCGTCCTCGGCCTAGTGGAAATGTGCGTGTATAATTTCATGGAAATTGGACATTGTGTTTGTGATTTGTGGCATTTTGTTCGAAACGGACCAATAATTTGAGTTTTGGAAGCCAATCTTAGCCAATCAGGATGGAAGATGGGGAATTGTGCAGATCTGTGTTGATCACATGACTATGGAGATAGTGTATACCGAATTGTGTGATGTATGGATAAAATGTGTATGAGTTATCTACAGAAATGTGTTTTGCCTAAATCGGCCTCATGGTGGCGCTATAACCGGCAGATGTGGAGGGATGCAGGGAAAATGTTTTTCCATGGCCTCTAGGGAGTGCACAATGCACATACATAAGTTGTCGATGCAGTTATAGGTAAAAACAGGAATTGGCCTGTTATAGCGCCACCATGAGGCTGATTTGGGAAAACAAATGTGGCATGTCGTCCTCGGCCTAGTGGAAATGTGCGTGTATAATTTCATGGAAATTGGACATTGTGTTTGTGATTTGTGGCATTTTGTTCGAAACGGACCAATAATGTGAGTTTTGGAAGCCAATCTTAGCCAATCAGGATGGAAGATGGGGAATTGTGCAGATCTGTGTTGATCACATGACTATGGAGATAGTGTATACCGAATTGTGTGATGTATGGATAAAATGTGTATGAGTTATCTACAGAAATGTGTTTTGCCTAAATCGGCCTCATGGTGGCGCTATAACAGGCCGTTGAGGAATATTTGGGGCAGAGGTTCGTCGTTGGCATCCAGGGAGTGTGTGTGCAAAGTTTGGCATAGATCGGGCCAACGGTGCCGGAGATTAGCTGATAACGGACGGACGGACGGAAGGACGGACGGAAGGACACACACACACACACACACACAAACACGGACGGAGTGCAAAACATACTCTCTCCCCATGCCTTCGGCCTGGTGGAGACAATCAACTGACTGGCGGCATGAGGTATAGTGGTTCTCAAAGTGGGGTCTGTGGACCCACGGAGGGGTCCTTGAGGGGGGGGGGGGTCCCCCAGCTAAATTGGTTAAGATGGCATCAAAATCTGCTTAACGGGCGCTCTTGAGCAACGCATGGAGTAAGACGTGTTTTTGCAGAGCTCCCACAGAGTGTAATTAAATACTATTTTTAAGCGGATTTATGGCAGTATAACCTGCTGAATTGGTCAATGAGAGATTGAATTACAGGTAGAGAGAAATATAAATACTATGGATGGCGTCATACGATCTGAGAAAATATAAGTTCAAGCCGGCAGGTTCAAGGCCTGCAACCACATACACCTCCCCGAGCCCGAGTAAAGACGCCGCCTGCTCACAGAACGCAGACAGCCCAGCGGAAAGCCTGGTAATGGATACTACGGAGCTAAAGGCGGAAATCATCGCATCCTTGAGGAAAGATATCGCCACGATACTACGACAAGAATTAAAGAATGCACTGGCTGCTGATTTTGAGAAACTAGGAAGCGAAATGCAGGCAATTAGATCTGAAATTGCTAGCAGCAACAGCGTGTTCCGTGCAGAACTTGATGCAGTAAAATCTACATTCAACACCGTGGAGGGCGGCCTATCAACGTGGTCAGATGAAGTTACTACTCTCCAAGCCACTGTGGATGTGCTTGGGAAACAAGTAGAGACTTTAAACAAGAAGAATTTGGACATGGAATCGAGGATGAGGAGGGGAAATGTGAGAATTGCAGGAATCGACGAGACGCCAGGTTCGAGTTCACCCGGGGCAGTCTCTAAACTTCTGAAGGAACTTTTTCAACTGGACAGAGACGTAAGGGTAGACAGATCACATCGCAGCCTGACAAAGAGGAAGCCAGGAGACAGACCGAGGATTATCATCGCCAAACTACACAACGAAGGAGATGCAGAGGATATCCTGAGAATGGCACGCGACGGAAGAAAACTCCAACACAAAGGCAAGTCTATGGCTGTATTCCCTGACTTTCCAGAGAGCATTGCTAAGGCTAGAAGTGCTTTTACGCCCGCACGCCTGCTGTTAAAAAATCGCAGAGATGTACGCTACGGGATAAAATTCCCATCTACTTTCGTCGTCACCTACAACAATGTGGAAAAAGAATTCTTGGACGCTGCTGCAGCCTTGGCCTATGCCAAATCCATAACGGAATCATCCGAGCCAACCGACACACCTGTGACCGAATCTACTCCATAACTGTATGTATTCTTACCAAAAGGTGTAAAGTTGACCCACATATAAATCACATGTATACATACCTTTAGTATTGTGCTGCCTTTGTGCAGCCAAAATGATCCCTTTGACACGTACCGTAAAGCGGCCAACTGTACTCTACAACTCAACTTTTTATTTTATTTTCTTGCCTGTGCTGTTATAACTTTCCATCCGTAACATGTGAATCATTTCTCGCAACCTGTGTTGCTTTATTTGTTATTTTGATTTTCTCTCTCTCTCATCGTGTCGTTCCTGTTTTCTCTCTTTTTTTTTCTCCTGTTGGGGGGGGGGGGCGTGCGGGCGCGCGTTCGTGCGTTCGTGTGTGTGTGTGTGTGTGTGTGTGTGTGTGTGTGTGTGTGTGTGTGTGTGTGTGTGTGTGTGTGTGTGTGTGTGTGTGTGTTCGAGTGCGCGCTCGAGTGCGCGCTCCGTTCCGTTTGTATACTTTCTCTCGTCTTTACATTGTATTCCCCTCGTTAGATTGTGTTTTGGTACAGCCTAGGGGCGGAAGGGTGCAAGCGCACACTATATTATCATTGTAATGTATTGTGGCGGTACTAACCGCCATTGTACACAGGGGGGTGCTATTACCCTGTCTTAGGGTAGAGAGTGTTTGGATGTCGTCTGAATGGTTTTGCCTGTGCTCATCTGTCCATATTCCCAGGTTGTTACATTCTGTTTCATTTATTTGCTTTTGTTTATTTCCAAATAAGTATTATTAGTACTATTGGTATTAGTATTAATCACCTTAATTACAAACCTTACATTATTTATTTTCTTATACCTCTCCACAATGGACAATTCATATCTTGTCTTTTATTTTTTATTTTATTTTTTTATTTTTTTTATTATTATTATTTTTTTTTTTAAAGCGCTACAATTATTTCTCATTATTATTATTATTATTATCTATTCTTTTTCATGTATAGTTCCGTCAGCATCCCCCTCTTAGGCCGCTCACCTCTCCTGACTGTATTTCTTATTTTATTTTTCAATGTTTACTGTATTTATATATATGTGTGTATATATATATATATATTTATATATATATATATATTTTTTTGTTCTTAAGGAATGACCTATGTGCATTTGTTTGTTAGACTGTATAGCTACAACCTTCGCTTATGCTAGTCCCAAAATTACTACTAGCTCTGTGGGAGCTCCGATGGCTCTCTTTTCGTTCTCCCCTTGGGTTTTGTGAAGCCCACCGAACCTGTGTTCGTTTAGCTGCTAGCTTTGTCCTGCGGCCTGGGACTAGGTCCCAGGGATTGTCCAGTTCTAGATGCCTTTTGTATCTGGTGTTTATTTTCTATTTTTTCCAGTTTTGTTTGTTCAATCCCCCCTACTTCGAGGGGTTATTACTGTAATGTTTTCGGCAACAGCAACTTCATGTCCTTACTTTATTGTTTTCTATGAAGATTTTTATGATTTTGACACGTAAATACCTCTCTTGCAGCTCAGCTGTGTTGCTACTTTTACAACTATGTTTCTATGCATATGACTATATCTTAGCCTATCCTGTGATTATCAATGTTCTTTTGATGCTTCTCACCTCTCCAACCACAATCATATGTTCTATCAGACCTTATTCAAATGCGGTCCTCCCCATGTGTGCCCCACCTACATCCCAATCATCTCTACGGAGGCTCTCTATTTTGAATATCCTCAATTTAACACGACTAAATTATGGGTTTAATTAAGGTATTGAGCTATAACGTCAAGGGTCTACATAACCCAGTCAAAAGGAAGAAGATCCTAAACCAGTTAAAACAATATAAATGCCAGATAGCACTTCTACAGGAAACACACTTGTCAGACATTGAGCATGAAAAATTAAAAAAATCATGGGCAGACAAAGTGTTTTTCTCATCACATAAATCGGGAAAGAAAAGAGGGGTGGCAATTCTTATACATAGACAGGTCAATTTTAAGTTAGATTCACTTCATAAAGATTCAGAGGGAAGATACATTTTACTAAATGGCACAATTGATGGCATACAAATTTCACTTATGAATGTTTATGCCCCCAATGAAGATGACCCTGATTTTATCAGAACAATATTTAATGTGATGTTGCAATATAGCTCTGGCATCCTACTGAAAGGTGGCGACTACAATTGTGTGATGTCACAGTTTAAAGATAAACAGCCTATACCCAAAACCCCTCCCTCTAGAATGAGCAAAATGCTGAAACATCTATCTACGGAGACAGGAATAGTAGACATTTGGAGAAGTAAATTTCCTGGAGCTAAAGACTTCACTTTTTTTTCCAATAGACATCTCTCGTATTCTAGATTAGATTACTTTTTCACTCCCAAATCAGAAATACATAGGATAGTCGATACAACCATATTTCCAATCACCATTTCGGATCATGCACCTATCTCGGTAGACTGGGATATAGGACGTAGACCTACGACAAGACAGTGGAGGCTAAATGCCTCCCTTCTGAATGATAATGACTTCATTACATTAGTAAATTCCGAGTTAAAAAAATACCTTGAAACGAACATGTCAGATGACACATCGCCTCTTATTCTATGGGATTGTGCTAAGGCTTACTTAAGGGGCTGTATTATCTCGTATGCTAGTGCGAGGAAGAAGAGGAGAGAGGCAAAACGACAGGAATTAGAGGATAAAATAAGAGATCTTGAACGACAGCATAAAAGAACACCCAACTTGAATTTATTAAATGCGCTTAAACAAACAAGAAGAGACCTTAATAACCACCTTTCTGAAAAAATCGAGGGAAACCTTCGATTCACTAATCAAAAGTACTATGAGTTTGGAAACAGAGCTAGTAGACTACTGGCTCTGAGACTCAAAAAACAACAATCTTCTAATATAGTACAGAAATTGAAGTCAGATAGTTTAACACTTACAAAGCCAGACGAGATCTCAAAGTCATTTGCGGAATTTTATAAAACATTATATAAAAATACAGACACATGCACAGACAATGAAGAACTGAAACATTTTTTGGAGAACATAAAATTAACGGAGTTATCAGAAACTGCTTCAAAAGAATTAGACCGTCCAATTACTGCAGAGGAAGTGCTACAAGTAATCTCCACACTAAAAAACAATAAGAGTCCAGGACCGGATGGATACATTAATGAGTTCTATAAAACTTTTAGGGCAACCGTCTCTCCTTTATTATTAAAAGCCTATCATCACGCACTAAAGTGCGGCAATATGGCTCCTTCGTGGAGAGAAGCGACAATAATTGTAATACACAAAGAGGGCAAGGACCCTACTAAGTGCCAGTCTTACAGACCCATCTCATTATTGAATACGGATATGCGCATATTAACAGCCATTCTGGCCAGAAGAGTAAACAAAATTATCATCAACATCATCCACCCCGACCAGACTGGGTTTATTACAGGAAGATATTACGGAGACAATATACGCAGACTACTGAACATAATGACTCACCCGATGGTGAAGGAACAGGAAGTGATGTTGTTATCTCTAGATGCGCAGAAAGCGTTTGATAGAGTTTCTTGGCAATACTTACTTCAAACGTTAAAGAAATTCAAATTCGGCCCCAACTTCATAAAGTGGATACAAACTCTATACTCTGGCCCACAAGCGGCGGTCAAGGTCAACGGCTTCCTCTCTGATAGATTCACATTGGAACGTGGCTGCAGGCAAGGATGCTCGCTATCACCCCTACTGTTTGCGATCAGTATTGAGCCGCTCGCGCAGTTGATTAGAGATGACAACAATATAAAGGGAGTAACAATCGATGGAGAACAGCACAAACTATCATTATACGCTGATGATGTGCTACTGTATCTGTTAGAACCGGCAACAACAATCCCATATTTAAAATCGATCATCTCCGAATATGGGTATTACTCAGGCTACAAAATAAATGTGGACAAAACAATGGCTATGGACATAAGCGGTAAAATACCACAAACAGTTAAAATTCAGAGTGGGTTTAGATGGCCTGAAGAGGGTATTAAGTACCTAGGGATTTTTATTCCCCCATCTTTAGACAAATTATATGAGACCAATTACGAAAAATTAATTCAGACTATTAGTGAAGACTTAAACCGATGGTCGGCACTTCCCCTTTCTCTATTGGGTCGAATTGAGAGTATACGTATGAATGTTCTTCCCAGGCTGCTCTATCCATTTCAGATGCTACCTGTAGATATTCCTAAGATTATATTCGACAAATTGGACAGACTTATCTCTAAATTCATATGGCAAGGGAGGCGACCGAGAGTGAGGCTAAAAACATTACAGCTATCTAAGGAGGATGGAGGACTGAAGCTCCCAAATCTGAGACACTATTTTTGGGCGGCACAGCTGAAACCGTTAACAATCTGGCTTCAGGAAACTGAGGATACTAGATGGTTAAATATTGAAAAAAGCCTTTGTTCGCAACCCCTTCATGTTGTGCCCTTCCTAGATACCCCACTGAAAGAGATCCAAATGAGTGAGTGGACTAGAGTCACTTTAAAAATATGGAGAAAAATAAAAACTTCCTTTGGATTACCTAAACAGATCTCCTCGCTAACACATATTGGCTACATGAAGGAGTTCATGCCAGCTCGATTGGATGTAGGATTCAGGAATTGGACAGAATTCGGCCTAACTAGCATACACCAATTAGTTAATAAGGAAGGTCTTAAATCATTCGAACAAATACAGACTGAATTCGGGCTCCCAAGGACAAACTTTTTCAGATATCTGCAACTGAGAGACTTTCTAACAAAACATAAGGACTGGGAGAGAGCCATGAAACCCACTCCTATCGAGGAGTTATTGCTCAAATTTGAATTTGGTGATGGCAAGGTAATCAAAGAATTCTACCAAGTCTTCTTGGACCTTTGCCCGAATAATACACTGTATATAAAAGAGAAATGGGAGGCTGAATTAGGTATAGAAGTAACGACGGATACGTGGCAGGAGGTATGTAGTGAAGCGCACCTGGTAACCAACTCGAATACATGGAGAGAATTTAAATGGAAAGTAATATCTAGATTTTTCAGGACTCCTCAAATAGTGGCCAAAATGGGTCCAAATCACTCGAATAGATGCTGGAGGGACTGTGGAGCACATATTGGGAATCATGCTCATATATTCTGGACATGCCCCAAATTGAGACCATTCTGGAGAGAGGTATCTGAAGCATTAACAGAAGTTTTTGGTCAAAACATTCCAGAGGATCCCATAGTAATGTTGTTAGGAATGTTGCCGGAAGGTCTGGAGGGTAGAGCCAAAATATATTTATTGCATGTGCTGCTTACGGCGGCCATCAAATGCATTACAATTAAATGGCTAAAACCAGCCCCGCCGACATACAGTATGTGGGTGGAAAAAGTATGGGACATTTACCAGATGGAACAAATTACTTATGCCCTGAGGCTTCAACCAAACATATTTATTAAAAGATGGAGTCCTGTACTGCCTCTACTAATGAGGTAGCAGGTTTCGGAATCTCGAGTAACGATTCACTGAATACACTTCTCCCCAGACCTTCTGATGTGCTCATACTCTTTCCTCTGTCTCCAGTCATGTCTGTTCTCAGTTTTGTTCACTTCCCACTGTGGTCGACGCTCTGTTGTTTTTGTCTCGCTACTTATTTCCTTGTTTTATGGTGAATACTTGTAGTATTCTATTTCCTTGTTTTATTGTGAATACTTGTAAATGTATGTGAAGTTGTTTGTGTGTATGAGTGTATAATGTATTTATATATTTTGTGAAGGTATGAACCAGCTGAGGTTGTGTAAAAAAAGAAAGAAAAAAAGCAGTTGTAAGAAAAATGTATGCTTTTAATTCTGTGAAGTTGCCTAAACTGAAATAAAAACAAAGTTCAAAAAAAAAAAATCTGCTTAACCACTTTTTCAGCAATACATCATCAGAAAAAAAATCATCAGAAAATAAGCCAAAATAGCCGATGTATTCAACACTCAGGTCCGCTCTATGGAGGGAGTCCTGGCTGCCATGAGTGGTTCCTACTGCGAAATGATAGGCCTACAGAGAGCATCTACATGCATTTGCAATTTGTGTTGATACTTTTATTCTACTTCACTACGTCTCATAGGAAAACTAGATAAAGTGCCCCTCGGGGCACAGGTCTCCACCAGGGCAGGTCAGGTTGTGGCCTCCTGGTGGCGCTATAATAGGCCAATGTGAAAAGGGTGCCATTTCTCCTTACGCCTTGGATGGCAATTGGATGATTTGAGGCATTTTGTTGCAAAAATTCACCTGTTGGTGGCGCTATAACAGGCCAATGTTAAAAGGGTGGGATAGTAGGAAAGTCTGTGAAAGATTTCACGTAAATTGCACGCCACGTTCATGATTTGAGTAATTTTGTTGAAAACGGGCTAATCCTGCAATCCTGAAAGCTCAATGTCAATTAGGATGGAATATGAAATATCGGACAGATCCGTCTTGAACACATGACTATAGAGATAGTGTGTAACGATTTGTGGGATTTTTGTCCAGAATCTGGAGGAGTAATATAAAAAAAGAAATGTTTTTCAAATGTCGGCCTCCTGGGCTGATCCATACTCCTATTTTACCGCTGTTTCGGCGCTGTAGTGCCGAAATGATTTTGGCTCGTTTTTCAGTAGCACCGAAGAGCCGACTTTAGGACGGTACCCCCCCCCCCCCAACCTCAAATGACGTCACATTGTCGACTTTTATTCGGCTCTAAAATAGGAGTATGAATCGGCCCTAAGTCTCTATACTTTGACTGGGGGTTCAGGGTACTTTGTCCACACCACTAGACACCAATAATTTTGTTTTATTATGGAGGAAAATGTTGCTATATAAAACTGTTTCTGTGTGTGTGTGTGTGTGTGTGTGTGTGTGTGTGTGTGTGTGTGTGTGTGTGTGTGTGTGTGTGTGTGTGTGTGTGTGTGTGTGTGTGTGTGTGTGCTGTGCAGCTACGGACAACCACCTGTGAATAATAGCAGAGGAAACACACATTCAATCACTCGTCACAGGAGGGAGGTTCTCAAAACCGCCGTAAGGTATACGGTTCTTCACGGGGAATGAATCATCAAATTTGGGCTCCTGCTTGCCTATGAGGGAATGTTTCGAGGAGCTAATATATATCATTCACAGGTAACAAATAGAGTTACAGTCAGCATGGCAGCCAGCAATTCGACGATTGGAACTGGAATCACTCGAGACATTTGTTGAAAACTGCTTAACCCGTGTTTCAAGCATTGTTTTATACTTTAGTTGTTGAAAAATAGCAGATCTACAAGCTATTTTTTTTATCCTGGAAATGTGGTGTAAATCTTTGAATATATATTATTTCAGAGCAACGTTTCTTTTTAATGTTTTTTTGTGACTTTTGCCTTTATTTTATATATTTTATGGAGGGACAGACAGTAGGCTGAAAGGGAATGGGGAGAGAGATGGGGGGGAAGACATGCAGTGAAGGCCGTCGGGATCGGGAGTCGAACCCGCGGCACACTGCCAGACTGGATTACCAGCCAAGGTGCCTGGACCACTGAGCCATGGCCCAGGCCCCCCAGAGCAACATTTTTAACTCAAATCTTTGCTTCTGGGGAGGTCCCTGGAACAACATATTTTCAGATAGGGGTCGGCGGCCAATTTCATAACATTTCTGGGGTCCTTGACATGACATCATTTGAGAACCACTAATCAAAATCATGAAAAGTCATGATTTTGAAGACATTTTATAGAATCGAGCTCAGGTCCAAATGGATTAACCCATTCTGGGCAGGAACCCCTTTTGGTGTTTTAAGCATTACGTTAAACTTTAGCTATTGAAAAATAGCAGATCTACAAGCTCATAGCGCGCCACCGAGTGGCGCGCTATTAACTTGTAGGTCTGCTATTTTTGAAAAATCGTTAAAATGTGCCTCAAATCTTTCAGAAAATTGTCATGATTTAGAAAACATTTTAAAAAAATTAAAAATAAAGTTCACATAATAATGAAACTCCTACCTCCTACCTTATGCACAGCTACAGGGCTGTGCATAGCTAGGGATGGGGGAATGAGAATTGATCGTGGAACTGATTCCCAAGTAAAAAAGAAAGAAAGAAAGGTATACTGTATATATCATAATCCAAAAAAGATTAGATGTCGGGAGGAAACTCCCGACATCTCCATTTTGGAGGATTTTTTTTCTTCATAAATCAGTGCTATTGAACACCCTTTATGTCTGTGTGTTGTTTAGAAAATATTGAACCAATGGAAAGTAGTAAAAACAATGCTTTGGACAAAACCTCTTAACTCCATTGGACCCTCAAAATGTCTGCTAAAGCAACTAACTCCACCACCTGTCATGCAAGTAATTGACAATATATAGAGTCACAACACCAACTTTGATGAGGCCGTATTGCTTTGTTTTCAAAATATACGGTTGTCTTAATTTCGCTGCAAAATGTATATATTTTTAATTTCCTGAAAAATGAACATTATGGAGTTTTTTTGATTGAAACCTTTATTTCAGGGGAATCCAATTGAGACCAAGGTCTCTTTTTCAATGGCGCCCTGTATACAAACAATGAACAAATACAGCAATGATTTTACATACATGACAAACAATAATACAAAAACACATACACCAGAAAACCGAAACAGAATCAGAATCTTAAAAACACATATTACAAAAAGCCGGTGCATACGCCTTCTTCTAGTGTGAGGTCAGTTACAAATCTTTTAAAAATATCATATGAAACAAGGACATCCAGCTTCAACTTGTTTTGACAGATATTCCATAGACGTGGAGCAGTATCGTGTATCGTGTGAAGGCAGTATCTCCCAGTTTAGAAGAGGTTTTTGGTACCTTCAACAGAAGCCTATCTTGAGATCTGGTATCATAACTTGAGGTATTGGGTTCTAGCAGCTTTGTCAAATAAAGGGGTAGTTTGCCAAGTAGTGCTTTGTAAGTGAACAGGGTAGCATGTTGTTTCCATCTAAGTGACAGTGAGGACCATTCTACTGATGTGTACAGCGTGCAGTGATGGGTTCTGTAACTTGCTCCTGTGATAAAGCGAAGTGCACTGTGATAGATTGCATCCAGGGGTTTTAAAATGCTGTCAGTAGCATGCATATATAAAATATCTCCATAATCAAATATTGGCATGATTGTTGCTTGAATTATCCTCTTTCTATTTTCTTTAGAAAAGCATGATCTATTATGGTAGAGGAAGCCAATTTTAGGTTTAATTTTCTTTGAAAGATTTGTTTTACGCGTTAGGTCAGGGGTTCTCAACCCGTGGGTCACGACCCCTCGGGGGGTCGCCAAATTATTTTAGGGGGTCCCCAAATTATTTAAAAAAAAAAAAAAAAAAGATTTATTTTAAAATTTTATTTTCACTTTTTTTCAAAAATAGCAGACCTACAAGCTCGTAGCGCGCCACTCGGTGGCGCGCTATGAGCTTGTAGATCTGCTATTTTTCAATAGCTAACCAAAATGGTTTAAGGTTATTGTAGCAGTCAATTTATATTGGGGGTCGGGAGGGGGCGGGGCGGGGGTCCCGAGACATTGCCAAAGCATTTCCGGGGGTCCCCGGCCAAAAACGTTGAGAACCCCTGTGTTAGGTGGTTTCTTCCCAAATCAAATCAGTCGCACATGCAGCACAAACATAAGTCGTTCCAATACAGCTTTTCACTCCTGTTGAATCACTTGCCAACTAACTATCGAAAAACAAACAAACAAGCAACATTAATGTAATGGCTTGCGTCTACATATTGCTCCGATGTGGTGCATCAGTGGAACCACTGCATCGGGACATATGGCGGCCGATACTCGCATTGGTTTGATTAACCCATTTTGTCCTGACCTCGAAATTTAAAATAAATCTTCTAAATCCTCCAGTTTTCTGAAATAAATATTTTCACGATTTTTCAAAAATAGCAGACCAACAAGCTCGTAGTGCGCCACTCGGTGGCGCGCTATGAGCTTGTAGATCTGCTATTTTTCAATAGCTAAATTATAACATAATGTTTAAAACACCAAAAGGGGTTCCCGCCCAAAATGGGTTAAAGTAATGCCCAAGCACCACCGTGACTAATTCAGGGCCGTAATTGCAAACCCATAATTGGCAAAATGGCATTGGTCACGCCCCCATGTCTTAAGTTAAGTACCCGTAGTACTGGCGGTAATTAAGACGAAGAAAATATAGGAAGGATTGTACAGTGTATATAGGCCGAGATCCCAGTGATTATAACAATGGTATCACATGGGGGTTCCAGAGGTAAAAATCGCAAAAATCGCACGTGTGTGAAGTGAGGGGCGCTAATATATTAAAATTTAAAACTCATGTTGATTACGTGCATGTAAAACAAACATTGAACTAAAAACAAACTATAAACCTATAGGAGGGCCTAACAAAATAATAATAAAAAATAAATAAAAATAAAAAACAACAATATATTCAGTGTACACTTGGAGTGTACAATAATTGGGCCTATAGGTGGGTCTGCACACCAGACATTGAGAACCAGTACTGTAAGAATACCAAAGCTTGTGATTTGGTGCTCAGACAGGTGCCATTCTTAGAAAATTGGAAACTTGGGGCTTACGGTATTGCACTGTCATATGTAACTCTTGTGTTGACACCCCCCCCCCCCCAGGCGCGTACACACACACACACACACACACACACACACACACACACACACACACACACACACACACACACACACACACACACACACACACACACACACACACACACCTAGACATTTTTTGTTTTCCTCGGGCCATTGTCAATGGATAAGCTTCCACTGAATGGCCGCGTTGTGTCCCTCAAGGATACAATGTGCCAGAGGAACGTATAGGCTTAGAGGAGGGAGCTTTTGTAGCTCAGGGGACGCATTTAATTGGGGCGCATTGGGGGCTGATTTGAGTCGTAACACGCATGGCTTCCTGTTGAGCTGCGGCGGGCAGAGTGACATTTCGTTCAGCTATATGGACCAGATAACACACGGAAAGCTCAAAAGCCTGCATGGCAGAGGTCTCGGCATTAACACTTTCCCTCCCATTAACGCGTTTCCCCCCCCGAGTTAATTGATGTAGAACAGCTTCCCTCTCAATCACGAGTTCCACGAGTTATGTTTTTTAATTTGTTTTTAAGACTTACAAGGTTTCCATCAGACATCAGTGGGATAGGTCAGGGGTTCTTAACGTTTTTGGCTGGGGACCCCCGGAAATGCTTTGGCCGTGTCTCACGACCCCCGCCCCGCACCCCCTCCTCACCACCAATACAAACTGACTGCAACCTTAAAGGGTAAGACCACTTCTTTAGAGGTTTGGGTTGTTTTTATTACCTTATTATTAGAGATGTCCCGATACTGTATCGGTATCGGGAAAAGTATCGGTATCGGCCCTTATTTGTCATATCGGGTCATATCTGTATCGGTGAATATGCAATTCTAACCACCGATCCGACACAGGGGTAAGGGGTTGACACTATGGCCGGTAAATACAATGTTGGGGCATGTGGAGTTTGCTTTGGAGTTTGGAGTTGCTTTGGAGATATATACTGTAGCTAGATAGCTATAAACACAATATGAGATCACGACACTGGTATCGGTATTCGGTATCGGTATTGGCTAACACAGAAATTGAGGTATCGGGATCGGATCGGAAGCGAAAAAAGTGTATCGAGACATCACTACTTATTATGGGAAAAATGATTTAGCTCCGTTGTGTTTAATAGCAATTTAAGACGTGAAAAATAGGGTCTCATTGACTTCCATTGTAACGGGGAAACAGCTCGCCAAAACAAAATCAGAACAAAAGGTTTTGGTTTTCGAACACAACTCTGACACTGCAGCGGTACGTCAGCATGTCTCTAAACCTAGAAGCGCCTAAAACAGGTGTCTCTTCCCGGGGGGGTTTTGAGTGGTGCTAGCCACTCCTATACGCAGCAATGTGTGTCCCTGGCTGGTTGGGTCGGTCCCTGTGTCCGTCCAAGTACGGAAATAGCATTTGTTCACCACCACATGTCACTGTTGCGCAGCCTAACACACACACACACACACACACACACACACACACACACACACACACACACACACACACACACACACACACACACACACACACACACACACACACACACACACACACACACACACACACACACACACACACACACACACATATACATGCACACAGGCCAGGGAGGAGGGCTTGTACAGTACAGTACAGTACAGTACAGTACAGTACAGCACAGCACAGCACAGCACAGCACAGCACAGCACAGCACAGCACAGCACAGTACCACTCAGTTCAGATGGGTCTGATTTTAAACAGCTGGTGGATGGAAATGACGCTCATGCGCGGCTGCAACTTGCAGCATCGGTAAAAAAATAAAAAAACTTAAACAAACTTTCTTGACGCCTCCTTACGTTGTACCCTTATGTTGCGTTCACACGGAGCAGATTAAACGATGCAGTCTACCATTCATTGTCAATGGAAGCCAGTGACGTGAAGCTACGAAGCCGCTGTAGCTGCAGCAAATTATCTCTGTGATTATCGTCTTTGCATAGTTTCATCTGCCCGTCTGAGCGCACCGACATCATTCGCTGCCGGCAGACTGATTAGTTACCCATCGATGATGTCATTGTTGGGCGGGTTTCTGAACTGTCAATAGTAGGGATGGAGCTCGTTAATTTGTATTGATAACGAGCACCTTATCGATCAGGCTTATCGAGCCGGGTTCTTATCGAGACCACTATTGAGCATTTTATATTATTTTGTGGAAAGACGGGAGACAATACATTCTGAACAAAACCAGTATCTTTTACTTGGGCCTTCAAATACAGAACTGTTCTAATAGACGGAAGGCAATTTACCTTTTTACCAATAAAATAATATTAAAGAAACCACTTTAGAAGCGTAACTTTGTTTACCCGGACAGCGCTGGTTGGCAGGTATCAATACACTTTTAGACCAACATGTTTGTACCAGCCATTACATTTATTTCTTGATCACCTCTTGTCTTCATTGTTTAAACATGACGTCATGGGCCGCTATGCTCGATAACAGGCTTGATAAGCCCAAAGCTTATTTATAATGGGTACTCAATAAGCTTGTTTTCGGGTATCGGTTATCGAGCTCCATCCCTAGTCAATAGCCCACCAATAAGATGCCGAGTGAGTGCATGGACATTGTGCCGAGGACCAATCATATAATCATATAATAATCATATAAGGCTGGAAATGGGTGAAGTGCTTCCTTAACAAGCACCACCTACACATCTTATATGACGAATAGGGAAAATAGCCGTCTTATTGTGAGCGACAAGCTCAGAATGTGTTGCGACGCGTCGAGGATTCTATAGATGCTTCCGTCAAGCTATATATAATGGGCATGAAAGCAGTGGTGGAAAGTAACTAAGTACATTTACTTAAGTATTGTACTTAAGTACAATTTTGAGGTATTTGTACTTGAGTATTTCCTATACTTTTACTTCTGGTCTCCACTACATCTCATCTACATCTCTTTTACTCCATTACAATTATTTGAAAACTTTAGTTACTATTGTTACTTTGGAGATTTTAATTTTGATTAGAAAACATACATTAACCACTTCAACCCTATACATTTCGGCCATTTGCGTTGCGACGCATTGTGAGCTTGTAGATCGGCTATTTTCAATAGATTTTGTACACATTTTGAACTTGTGAAATGGGACATTCTGTACTTTTACTTTTAGTACTTTAAGTACATTTTGATGCTGATACTTTTGTACTTTTACTTGTCGTTAAATAACCCCGATGTGTGTCGCTTCGGAAGGAGAGCAGGAGAAGGAAGGAAGAAGGATTCACGTGATAAAGTTCTCAGGTTCCCAGCATGTATTTGGTAAAACGCAAGATGAAATCGCTACAAAGCAGAGCATGTAAAAAGGTTACTCAAGTACATTTTCAATTCCGTACTTTTACTTCTAACAAAGTACTTCTAAATTGCAGTATTGGTACTTTTACTTAAGGAAAACAATTGAGTGCTTTTTCCACCACTGCATGAAAGTGATACAAAAATCACATTATTATTCTGAACCACTAGAGATGTAGCACTTGATGTGACAATTTAGAGCTATAAATGGACACGCAGTAGGCTATTCCTAGAGGGAGTCAGGTGGTGTCATATAGGAGAACACAGCAGTATGACTGAAACACAGGAGATGTAAGAGTAGATTCAGCAAATAGGGATTCCAAGCTATAAACGACCGCACAGCATATTTTCCTTTGAAAGTTAGCATGTTGAAATTAGTATACCAGCCCTGCCTATATGATGTTACTGAAAGGCAGGTTTCTGAACTGTCCACAGTCCTCCTCTTATAGTCCTTAGGCCGGGTGAGATGTCGTTGCCCTAAAAAGGGACAAGACATAATGTGGTATCATTTTGTTCGTCTGACATCCAGGAGTGCTAAATTGTGTGATAGCAGTTTCAGAAGGGCAGCTGAATATGATTTTAGGGCTATAATCTGATTATGCAAAACCATATAATTCATTGTTATCTAAACTCCAAAATTATTCACTTTTATCCACATTTCTGATGTTTGTACATGACCAACATCCTAATAGAACAACAGACATGCTGAACTATACTTCTTGTAGCCATACCGGGAAAATCCACAATATAGTCCTTAGGCCAGAGGCCTTATTATCGGATATCGTTGCCATAAAAAGGGACAAAGCGACAATGTGATTTGCCCTTCTGAAAACTGCTATCACACATTGTATCACTCCTATACCACATATGTCTTGTCCCTTTTTAGGGCAACGATATCCGATAATAAGTCCTCTGGCCTAAGGACTATCTGAGAGACACACACACACACACAGGTTATCCAAGGCAGTGACTCACACAATCAGAGGGCCTGGCATGAGAGCCATGTTGTCTTTTGTCCAGCACCTGGGCTAGAGTGGAGGTGCATGCTCTATTATCTTTGTTAGCCATGTTGTCTTCTCATCCATGAACCAGTTCTGACCCGCCAGGTCTTCCACACACCTGCTCCTTTTACCACGCACGCGCACACGCACACGCACACACACACACACACACACACACACACACACTCTCTTCTGAGGTGCAGTGAGGCATCGTGTTGTCTCCAGTTGGCTCCCTGACCCCCTCGGCTGTCTGACTCCATGTCGTTTGCTCTGCCATCTTGCCCCCTCCATTCTCCTCTCTCCCTCTCCCTCTCCCTCTCCCTCTCCCTCTCCTCTCTCCCTCTCCCTCACCCCTTGGAACGCTCGACATGGATATATATATTTTTCTCAGTGACGAATGGATACGTGTCATCATCTTAAGGTAAAAAAAAAGAAGAAAAAAACGGCTAGTGCGGAATTCTCCTTTAACTGTTTTTCTACCAGGTCCATATATATACGGACTAGGGATGTCGCTAACGGATAATTTCCCAGCCGGTTAGCCGACAGGACTAACCGGGTAATTTTTTATTTTTTTTTAACCCAAAATTAAATATGCACGTACACAGAATTAACGTGGTAGGCGAATGGTACACATTTATTCATGCTCAGAACAACAGCAGTGCAGCATTTATCAATAACAAATACATTGTTAGGCTTCAAACAAACATTGTTAAACAAATTAAACATGCGTCGTCTTAATCGGCGCTCCAACAAGTGCCTGTCTGTCTGTCTCGTTTACAGCTGAAACAAGTGTAATGCTTAATTGGGTCGTCCACTCAGTTAACAGCCTTTGTATTGAGTTTGTGCTTGAAATGTACTGTAATTCTGCAAACTGTTAATACATTTTTCAATCAATCAATCAATCAAGCTGACCGCTCATTCGTTTGTCCACTCTCAAAAAAATATATGACGTCTTTTAAAACAAAATAAAATGTCCAGATTATTACCTACCACTGGCCACTTAGGCTAACCGTTTTTATTAAGGAAGATCAACATGTCGACATGTTCTGGAGTCAGTCGAGTGCGCAGTCTGTTCACCGTTAGCCCGGCTGCCGAGAAAACTCTCTCGGAGGGAACAGAAGTGCCTGGTACACAGAGGTATCGCCTGGCTAAAGTAGCCAGTCTGGGGAAACGGTGGCAGTTTACTTTCCACCAGTCCAATGGATCCATTTCCAATGGAGCAGAATTCTCTTTCAAGTAGCTCTCCACTTCACTCCTTGAACCAGTGTCCGAGGGCGTAACGTAATGCCCAAGGAGCAGTCGCATTGTGCTGCTGTTTGCGTTTTCATCAGGGCCGCCGCCTGGCTCATCTGAGTCATCTTTCTCTCGCACAGCGACAGCAGCAGCAGCGGCCTCGGCCCCACGGCGTGTAGTTTCAGCTGTCAAATCCTCTACCATTTCATGCAACTTTTCTGTAACGTTAGCTTTTTCTACTGCCGAAAGAAACGGCAGGCTCTTGTGTCTGGGGTCCAACGCAGATCCAATCATGGCCACTTTGGTGATTAACTCGGCTGTGTTAATCTGCATACAATGGATAAACAATTTAAACAAATATTAGTTAAAATAATTATAATGAAAACAAAGCCTATGTTGTTTTTTTCCCCTCCTGCTTCTTTTTCAGCGCTTCTGATGCAGAGCCGCTTTTATTAAAATGCTGAACCAAGCGACCAGCAGCACCAATTACTCTGACCACATGTAAGGCAAAGCCATCGTGAATAGCCTGTAACGTGTGCGCGTAACAGGGCACCGAATCCCACTCCACATAAGCCTTGGACATAGCCTTGACGATGTTGGCTGCGTTGTCGTGGACACAAGCCGTGACAAGCCCTGTCAGCCCCCAGTCAGCAACAGCAGTCTTCATAGTTTCTGCCAAATATTCGGAGGTGTGTCGTTCTGATAGGCTTTGTGTCAACAACACATCAGCGTGAAGTTTCCATTCTTGGTCAATGTGATGGCACGTTATGGTGATGTAACTTTCGGTGGTCAAAGCTGTCCAGCAGTCTGTTGTGAGAGCAACATGCTCGGCTGTGGACAAGCTCTTTCTCAGCTTAAGTGACATATCTTTATAACGCTGTTCAATTAGTTTGGTGATTGTTGATCTCGCTGGTATGTGGTATTCTGGTTCGGTAAACTTCATTAATTGACGGAAGCCTCTGTCCTCAACCATGCTGATGGGCTGCATGTCCAGCTCAATCATTTTGCAGACTCTTTGTGTGAGCTCCTCCGCCCGACGACCATCACATCTTCTTGGGACTTGTACAAAGGACGTGAGTGTGTTTTGTTGCATGGCCGTGCCCGAAATTTCGTTGACATTTACGAACGGGTGTTTGGCTACGATATGGTTTCGCATGCTGCTCGTGCCACTGGTGTACGCAAGCTCTGCTTCACACAAATTACAAACAACTTTGTCGTCACCTTTCTTTTTGAAATGCTCCCAGACCACACTACGTTTAATTCGTTTCGCCATTTTCTCTCCTAGCACACCTGTCTGTCGCTCACTTAATAACTTTTTTCTAAAGCTCCCCTCCCGGGCCGGTGCGGAAGTCATTTCTCTCATTCTAGTGTGCTCGGTGTGCTCTCTTGGACATAGACTACACTCTTGCGCCGCCCTGGGTCGGTTTAACGTAACGACATCTCCCCAGGACCAAAAAAAATACCATCAGGAAAATGCGGAAATTAACCGTGAAGCTGATAAGAATATTCGGATGTTTCTTAACGGTCGGCTAACCGGTTAGCCGGTTAACCCCCGACATCCCTAATACGGACCCCCCGCTATAGGGGACGTTATTTGCTATAGGACCGTAGCAGACCCCAACATATACTCTGTGTATATAATGGTTGAGCCCCACGGCAGCTTTTAACATTGATCCGGTTGCTATGACAACGCCTCCGTCACCACCAGCTATGGGACGTTGATTCCGAAGTCCATTTACCTTGGTTACCAACAGGATTTTCAAACCTCCATGAGTCGGAATTTTGGAGAGCTGTCCTTGGTGGATCTTCAGCCATCCAAAGTTCGAATATAATTTGTGACTTTTGTGCCGCGTCGCTCCCAACATGTAGACGTTTCTGACGACAGCTGTTTCTGACAACAGTGTGCGCTTGCGGTAATGATAGCAAAGTGTGTGTGTTGAGTGGTGGCATAGCTTAAACCATTTGGACCTGAGATCAGATTCTAAAAATGTCTTCTACATCCTGACAGTTTTCTGAAAAAGCCATGTTTCTATGTCAGTCGTTCTGCTATTTTTCAATAGCTAAAGCATAACATAATGCTAACACCAAAAGGGGTTCCCGGCCAAAATGGGTTAACTTAATTTATGCTAAAAGCTAGCAACAGAGAAATAATTAAACATACTTCTCATTGGTTAAAAATGTATGAAACAGAATGATTAAAATATGCTCGCTTTCTTTCTTTTTTTTTTAAATAGCAGAAATACAAGCTCACATCTGCGCATCACATCGATCGGCTATTCCTGCCACTTTTGTGCGACACTCGTGTACAATGCTGTATAGCAGCTGGGCAAAACTACGGGGAAAAACAGTTGAAATGTGGAGATACAAGGATCCTGCTTGAGAGCAACGCTATATCTTTCATTTACTTCTTTTTCTTTCGCTCTCTCTTACTTTTTCCTATTTCCCTTAAAAGGGAAAACCTTGACATTTTTGACAGTTGGTTCTGTCAATTAGCCAACCTAACATCCTTTATGGTTTCTAATGATATTCCTGTGCTACAGTATTTCAGGGAATTTGAAAGACAGTTATGGTGATTTCAGTTTTTTTCCCCCCTGGTTATAGGAGCCAAATCACTACTACATCCTCTCATTATCTATCCTCCTCTTTAACACTAGAGTGTCTGTGAGGTCTTTCTGAAACATTTTGGCATTTTGAAGTTGATTATCTTTGCCTGTGAAAGGTTCCTCTTCCTTGACTTTTCCTAAATATTCGTTTCCATTTTTTTGTGTGGTGCAACCACTCCCTTACGGAGCTATGTGTGTGGGTGGGTGGCTGGGTGTCTGGGTGTGAGCACGAAAACAGCATGGTTGTTTTTCACCACCTGTGCGCAACCTAACGCACACACACACACACGCACGTATTAACTGTATATATGATGCTTTCGGGGGTGCCAGTACATTACAGTGACAGTACAGTACAGTACAGTACAGTACAGTACAGTACAGTACAGTACAGTACAGTACAGTACAGTACAGTACAGTACAGTACAGTACAGTAGAGGGTACAGTAGAGGGACCGCCACACGGTAACTCTGTAATTTTTCAACCGTTTCGGACGCGGCACGCCGGAACCGGCCCGGGGGTCTGGAACTTCAAAATAATCCAAGCTGGCTACTTGATTCAAAATAATCCATGCCGGCAGTGGCTATGTGATTCAAAATAATCCAAGCTGGCTACGTGATTCAAAAATATCCATCCGATTTCAGAACTGTCTTCTGATGGCCTGTCAGAGAAAAAAGTTCTTATGACAAGCGCCCCTCATACTGCCAAACAAGCTGTTCTGTCTCCTGACAGCTATAGACCCCGTATAGCACACTCCGTAATCTGATCGAATGAATCACATCTGTCCAGCTTTCTGTGTCTTGAACAGACCGAGGCATTGTGTACTATATCGGCCTGGATATTAGTTGTGATTCGCCACTGTGGTGGGACATTTTGTCATGGAGGTATATGCCGGTTTCTTGTGACAGCTTGTGTTCATGCATGGTCATTGGTCACTAGAAGCCAACGTCTTGGTGCTTTATTAAAAGTACAAAAAAGTGGCCTGGGCCATGGCTCAATGGTCCAGGCACCTTGGCTGGTAATCCAGTCTGGCAGTGTGCCGTGGGTTCGACTCCCGATCCCGACGGCCTTCACTGCATGTCTTCCCCCCATCTCTCTCCCCATTTCCTGTCAGCCTACTTTCTGGCCCTCCATAAAATATATGAAATAAAGGCGAAAGCCAAAAAAAAGTACAAAAAAGTATATTGGCAATCAATTCAGCTCCATGGTGACTGCCGATGCTGGTGCCTAAAAGTAAAGACGCACCATCAAACATTGTGTACTTTTTTTCTTCTTTCTTTCTTCCATTCATTGGCTCATCCAATGGCGGTGCAGTGGTAATTTATCCCATTTTGACCTGAGATCAGATTCTAAAAATGTCTTCTACATCCTGACAGTTTTCTGAAAAAGCTAGTTATGTATGTGTTCAGTCGTTCTTCGATTTTTCAAAAATAGCAGACCTACAAGCTCGTAGCGCGCCACTCGGTGGCGCGCTATGAGCTTGTAGATCTGCTATTTTTCAATAGCTGAAGCATAACATAATGCTAACACCAAAAGGGGTTCCCGCCCAAAATGGGTTATGAAGCCATAAAAGCATGTGATTGTCCTCCATAGTTCGTTTAGCGTCTCGGCTCCATCTGGGACCACCGAGTGATAAAACTGTATGGCGCTAATGCTGTGCAATATATCAAGTTCTCCAAAACCATAGCTATGGTTTAATAAAAAAACATATAAAAATAGTACCCTTCTCTTCTGTTTTAACCACCGTTATTTACAAATCTCATTTCAGCAGTCCGAGACGAGGAGGAACGTAGTTTCAGACAATACGCAACACCATTTATAAAGACTAGACCTGTACGTTCCCGTCGCAGTCGGCCACCGGCCTACTTGGGAACGATGCGACTTGGGAACCTAATGATATACGTTGTCATAGCACCTGTTTTAACTGTCAGCCGGTGTCCCACATCTGTGTATCTGTGTATGTGCCTGTGTGCCTCTGTGTGTGTGAAGACTGCAAACTGAAAAGTGTACTTGGCAATCAATTCGGCCCACTGGCAGAGGCTGATTGGTTGAGCCTCAATTGGCTGAGGCAGAGGCTGGAAATTGCACAGGTGAAAGGAGTTGGCCTCATTAGGCCCACTGGCAGAGCCTGGCCCAGGTGAAAGGAGTTGGCCTCATTAGGCCCACTGGCAGAGCCTGGCCCAGGTGAAAGGAGCTGGCCTCATTAGGCCCACTGGCAGAGCCTGGCCCAGGTGAAAGAAGTTGGCCTCATTAGGCCCACTGGCAGAGCCTGGCCCAGGTGAAAGGAGTTGGCCTCATTAGGCCCACTGGCAGAGCCTGACCAGAGCTTTTGTGTTGGTTCTGGAGAACCGTGGGTTCGACCAACTCGATACCTGGCACTGCACTCCCTGTGGGGGTGTGGATGGCGTGTGTCGAATGGGTCGCTGGGTCAAACGGTTATCGAGTTATGTGCATTACAACCGTGCACGCACCCACCCACGCACGCACGCACGCACGCACGCACGCACGCACACACACATGGCGCACTTATAGTAGGATGGGTTGAATATCATTGTGTCATGGCCCAATGGCCAAACATTGATATGTGGGGCATCGGTGGCCTAGAGGACCGCGTTTGTGACCAAAAGGTTCCCGGTTCAATGCCCCAGATGGGGGACTGATGGGGGACTGCTCAGTGGCCAGCTGTGTGTGTGTGTGTGTGTGTGTGTGTGTGTGTGTGTGTGCGACTGTGCGTGCGTGCGTGTGTGCGTGCGTGCGTGCGTGCGTGCGTGCGTGCGTGCGTGCGTGCGCGAAGATAGCGTTATACCAAAAATAGCAGTTCTTCAAGATTGAGCTTGTAGATCGGCTACATTCGGCTACAAGTAAAGACCCCAGGGGGCCCACGGCCAACAAACTATAATAGGTTGAAGTGGTTAAGTGGCTGTAGGGCCAACTGTTCAAATGTGTGTGCATGTTTGAACACACTGTTTGAACAATTCATACTCCAGTTTTAGGTGATAAAGGTGGCCAATAAAAACAGAGAGATGTGTTCGGGTGTATCACGTAAACCTTGGATAGGCCATAACAGCTTTGGACATATATGGCTCCATTTTCGTCACCGCTAAACCCCTTATCCCTAAACTTCTTTGCCTTTTTTTTTTTTACTATTTTGAAAAACATTTTTGAATAGTTCAACTAGCCAATCTACATTGACACATTGTGAGCTTGTAGACTGGCCATTTTAACTATTCAAAAATGTTTTGCAAAATAGTAAAAGAAGGCAAAGAAGTTTAGGGATAAGGTATTAGCGGTGACGAAAATAGAGCCCATAGTAGCCAGCCCATAGAGCCCCATTGTAAACCCGGACATGTTGAGTACACCAAGGTTTTATGTTAGAAATGTATGGGTCCCCAGCATGTAGAAACTGCCGGATGCTAACTTGCATATGTTGGGCAACTTTCATAATTGCCATAATATGTGACCATACCAATTACAACCTATAGAAGGCAAAATATTCAACATTTCATCATGCTTTATGTAGCATGTGATGTGTCAAACTAGGGGGTTTTCATGATGCTGAATCCATTTCAGGCATTAGTTTTGCAAAAAAAACACTAATTGGGCTAAAAACGGCCAATGCCGTCATCACAAATTGATGATGTCAGCTCATTTGGGCAAGTGGGCATAGCCGTTTTAAGCCCAATGAGTGTGTTTTGCAAAACTAATGCCTGGAATACTAACATAAAACGTTGGTGTACTCAAAATGTCCGGGTTCACTTTTTGGCAACTAGGCTAATATGAGGCTTCCACCTTCACAGTGATCATATGTCCAGTGTCTTGAGACAACTCATTCTCATTTGGCACTACAATAACATCCAACTGAAACTAAATTGAATTTACAGTAACACAAATGTCATCAGAATTAAACAAAGCTCAGGGGGAAAAAAAACTGAAGGAATCATTATAATTTGCACACCCAATTTCCCCAGCCCAATCATGCCTGGCTTGCATGGCAGTGCGGAGACTGACTTCTTTGACTTTCAATGATTATTCCAAAAAGACTGGCAAATAATATGAATGTCAGGAGTGATTGATGGCTTCAATTTACCCCTGCCATCGCCCCTCCCCCCCCCACCCCCCATAATGTCAAATATTAAACTCTGAATAACGCGTAATTAAGTTAACCCATTCTGACCTGAGATCAGATTCTAAAAATGTCTTCTACATCCTGACAGTTTTCTGAAAAAGCTATGTTTCTATGTCAGTCGTTATTCGATTTTTCAAAAATAGCAGACCTACAAGCTCGTAGCGCGCCACTCGGTGGCACGCTATGAGCTTGTAGATCTGCTATTTTTCAATAGCTAAAGCATAACATAATGCTAACACCAAAAGGGGTTCCCGCCCAAAATGGGTTAACACAGCGAGCACACGCACGCAAGCTTGCACGCGCACAGACACACAGATCTTGCAAACGGTTGGTGATCTAACTTTAGTCCAAACTCCCCCCTGGCCCAACATAGCTGAAGTGCCCTTGAGCAATTGGCCCATGAACCCACAGCTGCTCAGTGACTAAAATGCAAGACTGCGTACACTTGTCAGCTCCCAGGCTATAGTGTGTGTGTGTGTGTGTGTGTGTGTGTGTGCGCGCGTGCATGTGCACACGTGTGAGAGGGAGAACCAGGGTGTCACTGAAACATGTGAAATGAATGAGAACATGTTTGAGAACCACTAGGTTAGCAAGTCAGTCAGGCAACTACAATGCGTCTGTTTTACAGTTTCACTTTGCTTTCCAAACAATATTCCCAATGTAGGCAATCAGAGGCGAAGACAAAATGGATCATTCCAATCCATACAGTAGCTCTGGTTGGTCACTATAGGCCAGCATATTAAACATTGTTGCTCTTGGGCTGAAACCTTGCATCGCCATAGTTCAATATTTCTTTCTTTATTATTTTCTAAATGAATGCCTTACTTCTCATACTAGTGTCACCCCAAAGTATAGCAAAGCATTGCCGATCCACCAGCTATGTTTGCTATTGTATATTTATTTGGGTGTGAAATGAAAGTGAAAGTGTTAAATCTATACTACGTATAGTTTATTTTTATTTTATGGTTTTGGACATACAGGTTTTCCCGCCCCATAGCGACGACACAGTACATCAATGACGTGCAAAAGCTCTCCTCCGTGGAAAATGAATTTTTAATAGATTTCACATAAAGGAGAAAACAAACAGGGGGGGGGGGGGGGTCCGTGTGTGTGTGTGTGTGTGTGTGTGTGTGTGTGTGTGTGTGTGTGTGTGTGTGTGTGTGTGTGTGTGTGTGTGTGTGTGTCCGTCCGTGTGTGTGTCCGTGTGTGTGTGTGTGTGCAGCTGAGGGAGGCAGACAGGGAGCATGCAGCGAGATGGCTGACCTAGATTGTATGGCGGGTCTGAAGATAGAAAAGGGAAATGATGTGAATTCACAGTTCTCCCCCTGCACCTGAAACCCCCAGTCAGAGGTAAAGAAGACGGAGATGGAGAAAGAGAAGCTGGGCAGGTCGGTTTGGTAAAATTAAAGGTTTCTTTTTAATGTAAATGTCACTGGGCCTCACTCACTCACTCTTAATTTTTTCATCCCACAATTTTTGTAATCCACTTTTTCACCCGTTGCAAATTGCCTAATCCCGGGCACTATACTCTCCTGAGAGGCCCAATGTGTTTATGAAAATCTTTTATTTTGGTCATGTTGGACCCGTGAACAGCTCTCAGCTGTTCTGCGTCCCAAATATACTCCGACCCCCGTCGGACCCGTGAAAATTGGTTCTGAGAGGACCATCTGATCCCAGGTCCTCCACAAGCCGCACTTCATGCTTTTCGCTACTGCTCCATGGTAATCATTACAGGTGTTCTCGGATCCACTCGGGAATTACACATACAGGCATGTACTAGCCTATGTTCATGCCTATATATTTATTATGTCGGTACAGATTGTGTATATTGTGTATTTTGCCCTGCTACTAAAAAGTAGGACTTTGAGGTATAGGTGTATTATGGATGTTGTATTTGCTGGTCCAAAATGTAACATTGACGATGTGGTATTGAAGTGTAATTTTATTTCTGCCTCTTGGCCAGTTCCCACTTGAAAAAAGAGACGCCGTCTCAATGTGTTTTTACTGGTTAAATAAAGGTTACATTTTAAAAAACGTCCCGATATCCGAGGTAATAGAATCCCGACAGACCCGAGCCTGAGTGACCACGATAAACAGTGTGTTCGGTGTTTTACTGTTTGATGTATACTTATTGGCCAGTTTGTGACACAAAAAAATCTTGTAGATTTTGGAATAAATCCTTATAGGCTAATTCCCAGTTACAGATATCGTGATATATCGTCGATGAAATCTCTTGCAGTATGTTGAATATCGCAATATCGCAATCTATGGAATATTGTGATATTATCATTATCAATGGCCTAATATCACCACAGATCGAATCGTGAGGTACCCATATCGTCCCACCCCTAATGTTTTCCTCACCCTAATTGTCAGACCAATTACTAGCTCATTAACGCGCGTGGCACCGCGCTGATGCACTCCTCATGCATAGCAGGAAGCATGAGGTCAGTGATAAAAAACAAAAGAGGTGGGATGGAATAAATAACAGGAAGGGGACGAGGGTGGGAAAGAGCGAGGAGAGAGAAACGAGAGGGGTTGAGGAAGGACGAGTGGAACAACATTATAGCTCAAGTCTTCCTTTGCTTTTATGCCTCCCCCCTCTGAATCCCTTAGCACCTGTCAGAACAATATGCACCTGGTAATCTGCTTACAGACGCATGCACACACACACACAGGCAGTGGTGGACAGTAACTAAGTACTTTTACTTAAGTACTGTACAATTTTGAGGTATTTGTACTTTACTTTAGCATTTCCAATTTCCAGTACTTTTACTTCTACTCCACTAACCTCTCAGAGCCAAGATTTGTAGTTTTACTTCACTACAATCATTTGAAAACTTTAGTTACTAGTTACTTTGGCGATTTTACTTTGGACATTGTGTCGCGTTGCGACGCATTGTGAGCTTGTAGATCTTCTATTTTCAATAGATTTTGTACACATTTTGAACTTGTGAAATGGGACATTCTGCAATATGAGTACCGGTACTTTTACTTTTAGTACTAAGTAAATGTCGATGCCGATACTTTTGTACTTTTACTGAAGTACTTTTTCAATTCCGTACTTTTACTTGTAACGAAATTGCAGTATTGGTACTTTTAGGATGCCTATAGGTGAAACATTGCCCCCCCCAAAAAATATAACCAAACCAATGTTGTTTGGGGGGGATGACACGCATGCCATGCAACTAAACCTCTAAATATATAATCTTCACCCGACATCTTTTCACCAAATCCTTTCCTAGAATTGTAAACCTAATTATTTTGTCTCATGGGGACCTGCATGGTTCTCACAATTTCTCAAATTCTACTATGCTTGCGGGGAAGTTTGGCCTCACAGGTATAGTAATGCAAGTGCACACACACACACACACACACACACACACACACACACACACACACACACACACACACACACACACACACACACACACACACACACACACACACACACACACACACACACACACACACACACACACACACACACACACACACACTGTTCATTAGCTGTGATGTTGGGAGCACAGCGGTAAAACAGAACATGATGTGAATTGCACTGCACTGCAGAGTAACCAAAAAAAAATATATATATATATATATATATATATTTTATCTACAAAACCCGCCAATGTATTATGCATAGTATACAGTAGTGGAAAGTACTGCGACCACAGTGACATATTGCATGCATACGAGTGTGCGTGCAGGCCCATTCATTGCCCTGGGGCATTGCAAACGCACATGTCTGGGTGTTATGGCGTGTGATAGATAGCACCAGATCCATTTATCCCATTTTGGGCGGGAACCCCTTTTGGTGTTAGCATTATGTTATGCTTTAGCTATTGAAAAATAGCAGATCTACAAGCTCATAGCGCGCCACCGAGTGGCGCGCTACGAGCTTGTAGGTCTGCTATTTTTTAAAAATGGAAGAACGACTGACATAGAAACATAGCTTTTTCAGAAAACTGTCAGGATGTAGAAGACATTTATAGAATCTGATCTCAGGTCAGAATGGGTTATAACAGCATGGTCTATCTTTGCAAAGAAAGAGATGAATGAGAGTCAATGTCAACCGAGCACCTGTTTTCCTTTAGCAGCTTTTGCTGAACAGCAGCCTGGGGGAAAAAAATGGCTACTCATGGTTCCTGGTATTATTGCAATGTAATGTTCGGAAAGAAGTCTCTACGGGTAGGGCCTGACTCACACCTTTACAACAGACTGATGTATGGCTGATGCATGAGACGTATAGCTGATGCAAGCTCACAATGCATTTCCAATGGGAGTCACATGGTTTGACACAACATTTGTGTTGTATGAGGGGCCGAAAGCCGAAAGCCGTACAACACAAATGTTGTGTCAAACCGTGTGACTTCCATTGGAAATGCATTGGGGCAAGATGTAAACAAACCCTTTCATACATCTAGCATGCATCAATGTTGTATGCTAGATGCGAAGGTGTGAGTCGCCCCGAAGGCCTCACTCAGACCTTTAAAACATTGCTGCATGCTTGTTGTATGAATGTTGTGAGTGTCATGGCCACCCCAATGCATTTCCAATGGAAGTCACATGGTTTGACACAACATTTGTGTTGCATGAGGGGGAGGGGCGCAGTCGAAACACAGCCGGAAGCTTGTAGTCCAAAATGTGGACTACAAACCATGTGACTTCCATTGGAAATGCATTGGGGCGGCCATGACACTCACAACATTCATCCAACAAGCATGCAGCAATGCAGTAAAGGTCTGAGTGAGGCCTAACAGTGGTGGAAACAGTACTCACATTTTGTACATGTAGGTAGAAGTATCAATACTGCAATGTAGAACTACTCTGTTACAAGTAAAGAAGTCCTGAATTCAACATCTACTTGAGTGAAAGTACAAAAGTATCTGCATCAAAATGTACTTTGAAAACTTTTGAAAATGTACTTTGAAAACTTTTGAAAATGTACTTTGAAAACTTTTGAAAAACTTGTAAATCGTAGATCTACAAGCTCACAATGCGTCGCAATGCGACACATTGTGAGCTTGTAGATTGGCTACTAGATTGGCTACTTTGTAGATTGGCTACTAAAAGTGGTTTTAGTAGTAAAGTAAAGTAAAGTCTTCAAAAGAAATGTATAGTGGAGTAAAAGTACAATATTATTTGGACCTGAAATGTAGTGGAGTAGTAGTAGTAAAAGTATTGGAAATTGGAAATACTCAAGTGAAGTACAAATACCTCAAATGTGTTTGAAAAATCGAAGAACGACTGACATAGCTTTTTCAGAAAACTGTCAGGATGTAGAAGACATTTTTAGAATCTGATCTCAGGTCAAAATGGGTTAAGTAAATAAAAAGCACTTGGTTATGTTACACCACTGCTGGTGAAAAAAAACTACTCCTGACTCCAATTACTATTAATTATTAATTAACATCAAAACCAAGGGGCGCCTTAGCAGAATTTAGCCCATGCTTGGCATCATAATAAACACAGTAAAAGGAAGAGCGTCACAGAATCAAATTTGAATATTTAACTAAATTGATTGGTAATCACTATAAAGCGAGAAAACCCTTCGGGACAACAAAGATTATGGGATATATCTTGCCTTGATTGATTGATTGATTGAAATATGTATTAACAGTATGCAGAATTACAGTACATTTCAAGCACAAACTCAATACAAAGACTGTTAACTGTGAATGGACGACCCAATTAAGCATTACACTCGTTTACAAGAGGGTCCACCTTGTTCAATTCATCAAAACATTTAGAGACGTACAAATAGACACTTCTATATAGTCAAAGAACAGAACAGGAATTCATCATAAGGGAGGGAAAAAGGGAAAAGAAACATATACCGTGCCTTCCCTTATTATAATTATTATTTTATTATCGTTTTGATCACCCCTACTTCACCCCTACTTCAATTGCCTTTGAAAACATGTATATGTAATGTCAACCGTCTGATGTTCAAGTCAGTAGTCATACCTGCTGAATGTTGACAAAATGTCGTCCAATCAGTGCTATCAACTCATTCAAATTCCTCTAAACCAAAGCAATATGAGGTCTAACCTCACACGACACGTTTATTTGTCTGAAAACGGAGGACATATCTCCCTACCTCGTGGCAGTCGACTGCAGCACATCATGGACTGTTCCACTAGTGTCCTTAGTTAACGTCTTCCCAACTATATACGCCATATTTTTCTCAATTGGCACCGTTCGTTAAACTCTGAAGGTCCCCGACCCGGGTGCACTTCTCCAACAACATATACCTACCTATACCTCGGTGCTGATTGTGCCTGCTTTTCACCTTATTCTTTCCAAGCTCGACGGTTATTCAAAGTCCCTAACCTTTCCCCACGCAACGAGCAACATCCCTGATTGCTTTTTTCATTGTGTTGCTTGCGGAGATGATTAGTTTTGGGCTTTGAGCGTGGCCATGTCACGGGAATATAGCATCGTTATTATTCCTCTGACCAAAACAGGGACCAGTTGGGGCCAAGGCCAATTCAGAGGCTCAAATTATGTCTCTACAAAAACTGCACGAATGTCTGCGTATCGTTGACGTCGGGTGGAAACATTTCATGACTAAAATTGTTCCTTTTTTATTATCATTTTTGAAAACATTTTAAAATATTGAAAATAGCAGATATACAAGCTCACAATGCATCGCGATGCGATGCATTGTGAGCTTGTATATCTGCTATTTTCACGACCTGTGTGCGATAGAGAAGGGCGGGGAAAAAAAGTAGAAAGAAGGAGATACAAGGTATCTGCCTGACGGCAACTATATGTATGGGTGTAAGTGACTGTGTATACATGGCTGTCCTTCGCATATCTCGAGAACCGTTCAACCAATCGCCTTCAAACTGCGGTTTTGCTGAGGCTCCAGCGTCAAGTATGTTCGGATCAGCGGTTCTCCAGAATCAGTGTGTGCCCCCCCCCCCCCCCCCCCCCCCCCCCACGTTTACAGGCAAAAGCATGCGAACACAAGGAAATCTGCAATGGCGCAAAAATGACACAAATGATGAATGCTATTGCTAATGATGCGGATGATGTGTGTTGCTAGCGAGGGAGGACGGCGCCAGGGAGGAGGGCTTGTACAGTACAGTACAGTACAGTACAGTACAGTACAGTACAGTACAGTACAGTACAGTACAGTACAGTACAGTACAGTATTTTCTATACTTTTTTATCCCACAATTTTGCAACCCATTTTTTCACCCAGTGTCAATTTTCTAACGTAATCCTGGGCGCTACACTCCTGGGGAGAGCTGCTTCTTTTCACCTGACAAGGGGGGAGGTTTCCCGAGGCGCCCCGGCTGGCCAGGGGCCGGGAGGCAGTTCAGAGTTGAAAAGGATTTATAAAAAATAAAATGTTTTCTGAATGTGCAGCTATGGAACTGTCCACGGTCCTGAAACCTCTGAACATGCAGCTATGGAACTGTCCACGGTCCTGAAACCTCTGAACATGCAGCTATGGAACTGTCCACGGTCCTGAATCCTCTGAACATGCAGCTATGGAACTGTCCACGGTCCTGAATCCTCTGAACATGCAGCTATGGAACTGTCCATGGTCCTGAAACCACTGGACATGAAGCTGTGGAACTGTCCTCGGTCCTGAATCCTCTGAACATGCAGCTGTGGAACTGTCCACGGTCCTGAAACCTCTGAACATGCAGCTATGGAACTGTCCACGGTCCTGAAACCGCTGAACATGCAGCTATGGAACTGTCCACGGTCCTGAAAGTGATTATCTAATAGTTTTGACCATACAAGGTTTCCACCCGACAGCAACCATAAAAGCCTCTATGTGGTAATGTGTGCTGGCAAGTGTGAGATTCATTCATCGATTTGTTGGACTATTTGTGTCCATCTTTGTTCATCTAATCTCTGATTATGTTGCCCACGATGTATTCAATGCCGTTGCATTATGTATTCAACAGGCCATGAAATAAGAATAAGGGGCTGTGTCCGCAAAAAGTGTTTTTGGGCCGACGGTGCCTGTCAGCCAATGCATTTTCGATGTTAAAGACGTGCTCCTCTCTTCCCAGCGCCCGAGCATCGCGTGCCGTTTTTTGGTGCTGATGGAGGGGAGAGGAACTGGTTGGAATAACTTGTTCAAAGTCAAAGTCATACGATTAGTCACACACGTTACCACAGTGAAATGTGTTGTTAAGGCAGTCTGTAGGACACATGCTCAGAAAGACAATTATAATAAGGAGGCAACACGAGAATTCAGAGTTTGGAAGTATGAGGATTTTACTCGAGTAAGGAGCCAAAAACTTACATGACCTGTTCATGTATGGAAACCCCAGTCTGGCTCAAAGAGTTACATAGGGTCACAGTCTTTATAGCTTCACTCCCACAACAGCCAAGCCCCCAACATAGCCTCAAGACTTGAGCCTCTTCTCAACAAATAGGACAGTAACAGAGTAAACAAACAGCACCACAGGGGTGTGACAGATGAGATAACCTCAGAGGAAATTACTTAGAGAAGATACTCTTATATAAAGGGGTATTATTACATATGTACATCTAAATTTCTACGACAGTGTTCCGTGCATTTGACCCATCTCTTGGAGCGGTGAGCTGCAGCTGTGCTGTGCTTGGGAATCATTTGATTAGTTGATTTGACCCCCCAATCCAACCCATTGATGCTGAGTGCCAAGCAGGGAGGCATTGGGTCCCAATTGTACAGTATTTGGTATGACCCGGGCCGGGGATCGAACACCCGGCCTCCCAGTTTCAGGGCGGACACTCTAACCACAAGGCCAAAGTCTGGTTCCTTCCACACGCTACGTCCAACCGGTGAAAAGAAGCGGCTTGGACTTGCATAGAAGGAAGCATGAGGTCAGTCCGTTGCTCTCTCCAGGTTGGCAGAGTTAGTGTAGTGTCGAGGATTACATTAGATAATTGACACTGGGTGAAAAAAAATGGGTTTCATAAATCTTGGCATAAAAATGTAAAAAGAAAAACCTGAAAATGTTGTCTTTTGGTCCTCCTGGCTGTGTCTGACAGCTTGGTAATTTACGACCCGACGTCGAACCGTTATCACAAGCATGAGAAGTCCATGTTTTTACCTGTTTTGTTTCAGCTAAGCTGCAGCTATGGGTACAGTCGGTGGTCCAGGAACCTCTATTCTCATCGCTGGCCTTCTCTCAGTCAAGACCCAGTCAAAGAAGACAGCGTATCAGTCTTCTTCGACTGCTATAGCCGAAGGGACGCTAATAACACAGATGCGTTGTGCCAATAATATAATATATATATAATATAATAATATATACGCAGATGACAGGGGGGTTTGATGATGAATATAGTTGACTCTCTCTGGTGACCATTCATAAACAACATGTTGCTAGAAAGGGCAAAACCTCCAAACCAGTGTGTAGCCACACCCCAAATGTGCTGACATCATCACGTTTGTGATGACGGCAATGGCCGTTTTTTAGCCCAATGAGTGTTTTCTTGCAAAACGAATGCTTGGAATTGATTCAGCATCATGGAAACCCCCTAGTTTGACACATCACATGCTACTTAAAGCATAATGAAATTTTGAATATTTTGCCTTCTATAGGCTGTCCACCTCATGAACAGCTCTCAGCGGGTAAATGGAGACCCAATTGGTCTCCGGTTCCAACTCCGATGTTTTAGATTTACCCCCCTGGACCCCCCTGGGGTTTAAGAGGTTAATGGTATGGTCACATATTATGCCAATTCTGAAAATTGCTCAACATATGCAAGTTAGCATCCAGCAGTTTCTACATGCTGGGGACCCATACTCAACATTTCTAACATAAAACGTTGGTGTACTCAACATGTCCCCAGGTTCCCAATGGGGCTCTATGGGCTGGCTACTAGACTAGAAGGGGCCCAACTTCTTTCCAAAATGGCTTCTGTGCATATAGCCCATTATTTGCGGGCACACCTGCAATACCCTTCGGCCCCCGCTGGCCCCCCGCTGGCCCACAGGTTGAGAAGCGCTGCTCTTCCACGTCAACTCCTTCATATGCATTATTCATCTTTGCCAGCTATATGGAGAGACTGCTGCACAGCACCGACACCACTCACAGGTCAAACCCACGAGGGCAACGTTTGTGAGAGCAGTTTTTTATCACGAGGCTACAGCAGCATACAGGTCAGTGGAGCGTGTTTGTGACCGGAAGGTTGCCGGTTCAATCCCCCGAGACAGTCAGAAAAAAACCCACACACACACACACGCGTGCACGCACACACACACGCACACAAACACACACACGCCCTTCATAAATGCCCTTGGGAATTCAGTCTGAACGTATGTGTAACCGGAGGAGTGTGTGTGTGTGTGTGTGTGTGTGTGTGTGTGTGTGTGTGTGTGTGTGTGTGTGTGTGTGTGTGTGTGTGTGTGTGTGTGTGTGTGTGTGCGACTGTGACGCAGGGCGTGGCTGCCGAAGCATCCGTGATCAGCGAACCAGCCCTGGAATAATGGGATATTTCAAAATGCGTTTACTGTGAGTTTTTTTCCCCCGTCATGCGACAAAAGTATATTGGAAAAGAGGGTTTAACCCATTTTGAGCGGGAACCCCTTTTGGTGGTTACATACATTATGTTATAATTTAGCTATTGAAAAATAGCAGATCTACAAGCTCATAGCGCGCCTGAACTTGTAGGTCTGCTATTTTTGAAAAATCTTTAAAATGTGCCTCAAATCTTTCCGAAAACTGTCATGATTTAGAATACTTTTTTTTTTTCATTTTGACGTCAGGCCTGAATGGGTTAAAAAGTGGGATTACGGAGAGTGAAAATCAGACAAATGAGGAGCGGAGAGAGAGAGAGAGAGAGAGAGAGAGAGAGAGAGAGAGAGAGAGAGAGACAGAGAGAGAGAGAGAGAGAGAGAGAGAGAGAGAGAGAGAGAGAGAGACAGAGAGAGAGAGAGAGAGAGAGAGAGAGAGAGAGAGAGAGAGAGGACAGAGAGAGAGAGAGAGAGCCTTCATGAGCAACGCAGGGACAGCCAAGGGCATGCTGGATTCATTCGATAACCTTGACCGGATCGCCCGCCGTCAGCGTACATGAAGATAGGACTGGCGTTCAAAGGAGGGACGTGGGGATGGCATTATAAGGTCCCGTCCGACGTTTTGCCTCGGTCGTTATCTCAGAGACTACAGGCCGCGCGGCTCGCTCTGTGATCAGGGAACGGCATGCGGGGAGCATTCCTCTGCTCACAGGAGCAAACATTAGAGAGGGGGGTGGGGGAGAGAGAGAGAGAGAGAGAGAGAGAGAGAGAGAGAGCGAGAGAGAGAGAAAGTCAATCGAGAGGTAATTTCTGATCACCTTATAATGGCTGTTCTACTACTGCCATTTTCATGTTTCACGTTTCATGTTCATGGACCTGTACGCAATGGGGTGCATACTTAGTTTAGACTAGTCATTGGTTAGACATGGGTTAAGGTTAGGTTTAGGTGTGCTGCCCCGTGGGAGGTTAGGTTTAGGGTGAGGGTTTGAGATAGGTTGTAGTTGTAGGACTAATGACTGGTCTAACCAATGACTAGTCTAAACCAAATACTGTCTAAACTAAGTACTGCACTACGCAATCAATGTTGCAGTGTCACATTCATTGCAGTTTATAACCATGTATATGCACATATACTGGATTACATGCACTGTGTCCCTAGGGAGAACATGCAAACTCCGCAGAGAAAGGGCCTTTCGTCAACCCCGCCTCGGGTATGGGCACTGATGACGCGGAGGAGAGAACATGCCCCCAGCACCCACAGTGTCCCCAGCGGGAATCAAACCCAGGACCTTCTAGCTGTGAGGCAACAGCACTACCGACTGTGCCACCGTGCCCCTTTTGACTTTTGATGTTTGCCCCCAAGGCTTCAGTCACTCGTCCTGGGAGCCGAGAATGTCTTTCACTCACTGCTGCGGCGGGCTTTGATTTTTGAGCGATATAACTATAGTCTGGCTTGAATAGTCGACTATATTGCTTAACCCATTCTGGGCGGGAACCCATTTTGGTGTTAGCATTATGTTATGCTTTAGCTATTGAAAAATAGAAGACCTACAAGCTCATAGCGCGCCACCGCTACGAGCTTGTAGGTCTGCTATTTTTGAAAAGTCGAAGAACGACTGACATAGAACCATAGCTTTTTCAGAAAACTGTCAGGATGTAGAAGACATTTTTAGAATCTGATCTTAGGTCAAAATGGCTTAAAGCCCTGTGGCTTCCATTGGAAAAGACTTCCAGCCCCATACTGCTTTGTACTGCTTGTGTACTGTAATGTGCAGCACTATAGGGCTCCCTCCCGTGGGTGTTGAGTGTGTTTTATCATGGTGGTGTTGCACTGCTCCAATACCGTGGCCTCCCGACCCTCTCTATTAGTGGTTGAGTGATACGGCCCCATAATGGAGGCCACGGACATCAACGGGAGAAAATACACTTGATGGTGTGGCGTCGTTATCCCGTTTAGACCGGGAGGACGCATCTGTGTCAACACTTTATATAGCTTTTAACCACTTTAGCCATTATTTAATTAATCATCTTTGTTGTCCCCGAAGGATATTTGTCTTAAACTTTAGCTGTTGAAAAGTAGCATATCTAAAGCTCGGTGCCGCGCTATACGAGCTTTTTTTATCGTGAAAATGTGTGCAAATCTTTGAAAATACTGTATATTCTTGCAAACATTTTTAACTCAAATATTTGCTTCTGGGGGGACGGACAACATATTTTGAGATGGGGGGTCTGGCGGCCAAATACACAATTTTGGGAGTCCTTAGCTTGACTTGAAAAAGTTTGAGAACGATTGATATAGAAACATAGTTTTTTCAGGATTGAGAAGATATTTTGTAGAATCAGGTGTCGGGTCTAAATGCGTTATATTATCACAGATGGCTGTGGGCGGCGGTGTAAGCAGCGGTTCTCAACCATGGGCGATGGGACCCCCAGAGGGATCGCCAGATCATTTGGAGGGGTCGCCAGATACTTTTCTGAATGTGCAAAAAAAGTACATGTATATTAGGGATGTGAACAACCCAGTATTTCAAGGCCATTTTGTCGACGGGTCGATCGATTTTCATTTTCCATTGTTTTGGTTGCTACACAGCAGCTGAAAGGAGAATGCAACTGTGCCTTAGGCACCACAACTTCTCATGTGTAGAATTTGCATCAAAGCCCAAAAGCCCTATATAATGATAATACAAATAAGACTTTATTTTTACATCGGCCGCTGCATGCCACACGCAACACGTCGCGGCTTCCAGGTCGCAGAAACCTCGACGGATGCTAACGTAACAATGGGGTGAGTCTGTGAGAGCTATATGCTAATAGCAATATCTCTGCGTCGCTAATGCGAGAGGTATGCTAACAACATTAGCTCTCCACCAATTCAAACAACGAGTGCACCCTACAGATCAACGCAGCCGACCTCGTCAAAGCCACCCTGCAGATCCAGCAAAAAACGTGGAATGTAAGAATATGTTTCAATTTCACTTTTTGGAGTTGAGATGAGCATGAGTCGAAAATCGAGTGCGCACGCACGCACGCACGCACACGCACACGCGCACGCACACACACACACACACACACACACACACACACACACACACACACACACACACACACACACACACACACACACACACACACACACACACACACACACACACACACACACACAGTTTAAGAAATGTGCATGTGACAACAGCTATAAAGGTTTATCTATATATGAAAAGGAAATAACCACAACAAACACACATGAAACAGTGCAGGCTCTAAAGTTGTGAAAACATTGTAGTGGAGTAGAAAGTACAATATTTGCTTCTGAGATATGTAGTGTATTGAACAGAGTAAAAGTACTTAGCACAAGTATTGATTAAGGCAGAGGTTCCCAAGCACAGGTCTGCGGGACATACAGTATATCACCGGTACAGGAGTCATTGATTTGATTTTTTTATTTACATTTTATGGAAGCAAGGAGTCATAGCTTGAAATTGCAGGTGTTTCAGTTTGACGACCCACCCGTTTTGAAGATATGGCTTATAGAGTCAGGGGGCGTTACTTGCGCGACGCAGACAACGCGACTGCGTGGGGGCCCAGAGGCAAGGGGGGCACACGGCGCCCACCCGTTGCCGTCTGTAAAATAAAATTATAAACACATACAGAGATGCAATGACAGTTGTGTCCATACAGTACATATGGTATGGACACACCAGTCCATACCATATGCATAGCACACATGTGCCCATTTTGGGCGGGAACCCCTTTTGGTGTTAGCATTATGTTATGCTTTAGCTATTGAAAAACAGCAGATCTACAAGCTCATAGCGCGCCACCGAGTGGCGCGCTACGAGCTTGTAGGTCTGCTATTTTTGAAAACTCGAAGAACTACTGTCGTGTATTATGGACACGAGACACCACGAATTACTTAACCAAAACGGGAGAGCGGAGATAATTGTGAGACACGGCAGACAGCAGATTAGATGTTCCTCAGAGATGTTTTATTTCGGAGTACACAGCAAAGCATACAGGCTCCTCCGGCGGCCTTACGCCGTCCCAGACTGACTGACTGACTGACCAGTCACCTAGCTTAAGTACAGTTTTACACAATACACATAGCTCCAGACAGCTGGCATTTGGCCACCCCCCTAGATAGTTAGAGACCCTTTGATCAATCAGTCTGTTCCTTCATGTCAACAAACTCCTTTTGTCATACGAATAGCACAGGAAGGCAAGGCCCTCACCACATGGGATCGGGTGTGTGGGAAAGACAGTCACATACTTTGGAGACGAACTGACTAGTGCAATTAACTATACCTAACAGTTGTTGAGTAGCCTACATTTGTTCACATAGCCTATGTTCAAGAGAATTATTGATTCATAATTCACCACACTACTGACATAGAAACATAGCTTTTTCAGAAAACTGTCAGGATGTAGAAGACATTTTTAGAATCTGATCTCAAAATGGGCTAGTAGAGCACTAGTAGAGTGTAGCCGCGGTCCCAGGAGGTCAGAGATTGTGCAGTGGGCTTTCCCAGTCTCGAGTCCCGACAGCCAGGTGTACGTGCACAAATCACAACTACAACTGTACAGTGTCAGTGCCCCACTGTTTATAAACCAACACGCAGTTTGGGCATTGTTTTTTACAGGCTGCAGCTGTTGCTCTGATTACAATCGCGATAGGTACCGTCAGAACTGCTGTACAGTGCCCCGCTGCGCTGTTTATAAGACAAAAACAGTCCGTTTGGGCTACGTTCACCGGCGGTCACGTCTGTATAGAGTAATGTCTTGCAGAAAACCGCGAGTTGAGAACACAGGCTTGAAAGGTTCACTTCTGTGAGCTCTAGCATTACACCTAGCTACATGTTTAAGCATTTATTTCATATTTACATATCAATTGCAGCTCTGGCATTTATTTCAGACATGCTCTAGCATGTGAAGAGTCTGCCTGTGCTATTAACAAAAAAATAACAGTTTTTCTCCTCTCCTGAACAGTTAGGGCAGTATGATGCGTGTCTTAAGTACCAGGTCTTATTATTTAACTTAAGACCTGGAGGCGTGATCAATGCCATTTGGCTATTCTGAGTGTCCAAAAAGCATTGACCACGCCTCCAGGTCTTAAGTTAAGTCATAAGACCTGGTACTTAAGACACGCATAATACTGCCCTAAGTCTTGCCGCCATGACTGTCTCTGTATCAAAAAGAGTCACAAATATGCGTCTATATAACCTCGCGTCAGCAGGATTTTATAAACAGCAGCAATGGACCGCAGCTGGGTGCTAATCAACAGCGGAGACAAGGTAGGTCTGTCACTTGTCCAAGGACTCGTCAGCGATGTTGCTGAGGAATCCTTGGTATCTTTATAAACAACTTCTTTCTGACATGCTGACATGCGTCCGTGCTATACACTTCTATTCTGTGTTGCATAGAGCACTGTAGTCTGGCGTCAATATCGCTAAGGGGCGCCAAGCCCACGGGTTCGAGAAAACGCTCATGTTACTGATGCCGAATTAGTTACATTTTCGCTAGAAACAGACCGTATCGGATATGAGTGACTGACTGTCGTAAACGATACAGAGACACCTCCCGCAACAGTTTGTTTATTTTTGGACCACAATTCTTATATGAGGCGATTTTTTTTTTGTGGCTTTCTCCTTTATTTTATATTTTTTATGGAGGGACAGACAATAGGCTGACAGGAAATGGGGAGAGAGATGGGGGGAAGACATGCAGTAAAGGCCGTCGGGATCGGGAGTCGAACCCGCGGCACACTGCCAGACTGGATTACCAGCCAAGGTGCCTGGACAATTGAGCCACGGCCCAGGCCTATATGAGGCGATTTAAAGATGACCCCATGTTATTCTCCATAGAGAAAAACCTCCGCGAACCCCTTGGAACCAGGGGATGAGCGAGTGACGTCAGGACTTCGGCACGCTATAGCAATGACATCGCGGTCGGATCCGTGGTATCCTTATCGTAGCATTTCCACGTGTGGTGTCAAACCATGTGTTCTAACAGAGGCTTACTGCAGTTACAATGACACCCATGATACTCCTTTGCATAGAAACATTCCTTTGTTTGCTGCCACACCCAGCTTCCTCCTGCTGCACGCGTGCGTGCGTGCGTGCGTGCGTGCGTGTGTGTGTGTGTGTGTGTGTGTGTGTGCGACGGCGTGCGTGCACTGTGTGTGCAGTGCATGCATTCATGTAATTGTGTTACAGTGTCACTGTTGTCACCGTTGCATGCACTTGTGTTTGCATGGGTATGAAAAGTACGAGGAAGGTCGCCACAAGGATTGGAATCCAAACATGTTTGTGCACGTCTGTGTCTGTGTGTGTGTGTGTGTGTGTGTGTGTGTGTGTGTGTGTGTGTGTGTGTGTGTGTGTGTGTGTGTGTGTGTGTGTGTGTGTGTGTGTGTGCAGTGCATGCATGCATGTAATTGTGTTAACTGTCACTGTGCAATGTGATTCCTGCTTAAATGCACTGTTCTCATTCTTATCACTGACGGAACACATGCATTCCTCAAGACAAGCGCACGAGAGAGACGGGGGAGGGGGGATAAAGAGAGAGAGCGAGAGAGAGAGAGAGAGAGAGAGAGAGAGAGAGAGAGAGAGAGAGAGAGGTGATGGGTGTCAGAAGGACATTAGAGATATCGTTAATCTGCGTGTAATAACTGAATCAGAGAGAAGACAACACGGTTCTGTCCCTTTAATCGAGCCAGAAAGCAGCCGATTTGTTTGTGTGCATGTGTGCGCGCGCGTGCGTGCGTGCGTGCCAGAGAGAGAGAGAGAGAGAGAGAGAGAGAGAGAGAGAGAGAGAGAGAGAGAGAGAGAGAGAGAGAGAGACAATAGCACGCCGTCTAATCTCAAGACAGAATCGGCAGCCACTTCTCTATTTATTTATATCGGGAGGCAAGGAGCTGGTTCTGGATATGAAGCCATTAAAGGACCACTTCACCACTTTTCAACCTATCTTCATATAATAGGTCCTCACTAATAATCATGGTAAAATGGCACCGTTTCTTCTACTCAGTCTGTGTCTCATAAGAGGGATGTGGGCAGTTCAGAAACCCGTCCACCAGTGACATCATCGATGGGGAATCCAAGCTAATAGAAACTACAGGCTTTCTAGTCCTGAAAAGTTGCAATGCGAAAATGGAAGCCATCGTTCTCACAATAACACACGTCTAAACATTTTTGTAAAAACATATTGTTTAAAAAAATCTGCCTAACGATGATGCAATGGCATTAGTTTGGTTGCTGTATGGGGTCTGTGTGACGTCACGGTATAGTGCTGCAAAAGTATCGAAAAAACGGTCGCGATCTAGATTCAGACAATATGCGGATCTCATTTTGTGAAGAGTCGTGAAGCACTAGTTGCCAGTCCAAGTTATTTTAGTCACTCTTATGTTTTTGCTACAAGAGAGAGTCTTCAAGAGAGGTTTAAGTCAAAGCTTTGTTGTCTGTTTAACCCATTTTGGGCGGGAATCCCTTTTGGTGTTTTAAACATTGTTATAATTTAGCTTTTGAAAAATAGCAGATCTACAAGCTCATAGCGTGCCACCGAGTGGCGCGCTACGAGCTTGTAGGTCTGCTATTTTTGAAAAATCGAAGAACGATGACATAGAAACATAGCTTTTTCAGAAAACTGTCAGGATGTAGAAGACATTTTAGAATCTGATCTCAGGTCAAAATGGGTTAAGCCAAAGCTTTGTCTGTTTAATGCCACAGTATACTTGGCTCCATGTGCCACATTTTGAACGTTCAGCA